>NW_020950082.1:6300285-6333428 GCF_900497805.2 Vombatus ursinus
TAAACAGATGGAAGGAACTAGTATTAAGAAGGATCAGGAAAAGCTTTTTACAGGAGGTCGGATTTTAGCTAGACTCAACTTCCTAGCCTGGGAAGCTGGGAAGTGGAGAAGAGGAAGGAGAGAATTCCAGGCATGGGAGAGAACAAGTAAAAACTCTTGAGAGATGAAATGGCTCATGAGAGGAACAGCAAGAAAACTATTGTCACTGGATTTCAGAGTACCTGGTAGGCGGAGGTAGGACAGGGCAGTAAAGTGTAAAAAAACTGGAAAGGTAAGAAGAGGACAGATTACAGAGGGCTTTATAATCCAAATGGAGGATTTTATTTTAGATCCTGGAGGGAATAGGGAACCATTGGAGTTTAGTGGAAGAGGTGGGGTGACATGGCAAGTCTTCTACTTCAGGAAAATCAGCTTGGCAGCTGAGTGGAGGATGGGCTGGGTGGGGACTTGAGTCTGGAAGACCAATTAGCAGGTTTTTTCAAAAGTTGACTATAACTATCAGAAAGGAAACAATTAGGCAGTAGCATGAAGTTGAACCTCAGAGTCAAGAAAGGGTGATTCAAAGGGCTTGTAATAAAGCTTGCTGAAGGTGGAGGATGAGGTTTGGACACTTCAGGAGATCAGCATTTACAAAAGGCAGTCGTGGGCCTCAGCATTAACTCCTAGTAGGGATGGGAAGAAGTGGTTGGGTATTTGGGAAATTATGGTTATGTGATGATAGTAAAAAGTTCCAGAGGCTCAAAGTCAAAATAGGATGCCAACAGTAGTATCACGCAATGAGAAGAATTAGAAAGAACAGTATTAGAATTCTAGGACTTGGGATATATATTTTCTACTGCATCTTACTATATTTATGGAAAATAAGCATTCATGGGAAGATATTATAGACAGTCCTTGAAAAGGTAAGGAATTAGAAAGAGAATGGAAAGAAAACCCTTCTTTAAAAGAAAACAGGCAGAAAGACAACAAGGCACTCTCTGCTCTCAAGGAAACCAATGAGGGTGACAACGTGTAAAAAAAACTATATATAAACATGATATATACAGGATAAACTGGCAATAATAAACAGATGGAAGGAACTAGTATTAAGAAGGATCAGGAAAAGCTTTAAAAGGGGAATTAGAAACCAGTATGAGTGAAATGGAGGCAGCTAGGTGGCTCAGTGGATACAGCACTAGACCTGGAGTCAGGAAGATGTGAGTTCAAATCTGGTCTCAGACACTTTCTAGCTATGTGACCCTCAGCAAGTCACTTAATCTCTGTTTGTCTTAATCCACTGGAGAAGGATATGCAAACCACTACTGTACCTTTGCCATTGGTGCCACAGCATTGGTCCATGGGGTCATGAAGAATCAGACACAACTGGACAACAACAATGAATGAAATAGAAGACAGGAATGAGCATCTGTGGGTGTGGGTGATAGCCAGAAGAACAGATAACACTATTATCAGAGTTTATATAAGAAAAGGCTAAACAAATGAGAGACAGACATACAAATACAGAGAGACACAGAGAGAATAGCAATAAAAGAAAACTCAAGGATCTTGGGACTCCTATGCTCACCAACTTCAAAATCACCTACTTGGCCTCCACTAAGTAAAATCTCCATTTTTTTCTTCTTCCTCATTTTATCCTTTGAGCCTCCTAGTCAACAAAACTACCCCACCATTCAAAGTCTAGTTCTTCCACAAATTGTTACTTTGTGACTAGTAAGAGGTCAGATTGTTGAAATCATAACAAGAACTTTGTCTTCCCATACATGCCCCCACTGAACTCAACTCTTCTAGCTTTCTAGTAAACTGCAAAGATTTTAAAATAAAAAGTTGTATTTGTTCCCATCATAATTAGAATATATGATCTGATAAAACAGGATTGTCTTTTGTATGCCCTGTTCAACATCTAGCAAATGTGTTTCTCAGTCAATATGAAATTAATCACAGGCTTCTGGTAACTGGGTTATGTAGCACTTAACTCAAAAGGATAAAGGGAATACTGTAGCTAGAAAATGAAAGTGAGACGCACTTAACATAGGAAAAAAAATGATCATAATGCAACCAACAATATTATTGGAAGGAAGGCAGGGCTTAAGTATTTGTTAGCCCAGGCAGGAATTGCTCTGTAATCTTGGGGACTCTGTGCTGTACAAAGGCATGGAGAGTTTAGGTATGGACCAAAGCATCTAATCCTCAACCAAATAAGAATAAATTCAAGCATATTCCTATCCAAAGCATACCATTTTAATTTGAGGGCTTCAGTAATATGTAATTTTTCACACAATAAAGACTGATTTTTTTAAACAATAGTGCTTTTTGTGTGTGTGGTTTGCTTTCAAACCTCCAAAGACTCACACAAGTGTTTTTTTTTTTAATTGGTCTTTTTAAATGAACAATTCATAAACATGAATCAAACCTAGTAGAGTCAAATATACTCTCTCTGCCAAACTCTCATTTGCATCCCTGAAAACAATTGACAACCCTTTAGGGAAAATCAGTGCTTTCAAACATTATGTAAAAAGGGGATGAACATGCATTTTACAAAATAAGTGTTTATAAGCTTATTGCCTTTCCTTCCTTTCATCCCCCACTCCGAGGAATTCAGTCTTAGGGCCACTCTCTCGCCCACCACATCCTCAGAGAAGGAATCCTGAAAGATGGGATTATGTTTGCAGTATAAGAGACAGGGAAGACCTTATGGCATTGTATCTTCTATGGGCTAATCCACAACTTAATTTTCTTTCCTTGGTCTGCTATCTTATGTCTGTATGTATGCCTCTGATATTACCAAAAGAACATTCCAAATATTGACATTCTTTCATAAGCATCAGTCTGGGGTGAGTGGAGAGTTTAGAGCTCTAAGACATCCTAGACGCTTTATTCAATCCAGTCCTCTCCTAGCTGAAAAGAAGTGAACAGAGCTCCGGAGTTGGAGTCAGGAAGACTTGGGTTCAGATTCTGCTTCCTACTTAGAAGTTCTGTGTCTCTGGGTAAGTCCCTTTACCTCTCTGTTCTTTAATTTTCTCATCTGTTAAATGAGTAGGTTGAGCTAGATGGCCTCTGGGGGCCCTTCCAGCACTAAGTCTATGAACTTGTAAAACTGAGGTTCAGAGAAGCTGTGACTTGACCAGCTAATAAGTAGCAGAGCAATATTTTGAATCCAATTTCCCTGCCTCCAATCAATAAAAGAATCAATAAACATTTGATAAGCACCTAGTATGTGCCAGGCACTGTGTTAAGCACTGGGGATACACAAAAAGGGAAAGAATCCTGCCCTCAGGGAGCTTACAATCTAATGGAGTGAAAAAGTTAAAGGAGGGAAAAGCAGTTGTCCCATAAGGTTTGAAGTCAATGATAATAAAACATGGATAAATATACTCATGAAATAAGGTTTAGCAAATTCTCCACTAAGCTGCTACTTCCAGCTCTCACTTTTCCATTAAACCACAAGAAAATAATTCATGAGAGAAATAAATAAATAGGACAGCCATTTCCTGACTGTTGACACATGGAGTTTGTGGCCAATCCAAGTCTTTCTTGATGTAATTTAGAGAATTGCCCTTTGCAAACCATGCCATCATACTTGTTCCCAGATGAATATATAGACGGCTCTTTTCTACCTTTTCTGAGGCTACCAGAGTATATTAGTTTTGGTTCCAATTAAAGGACCAGTATTTGGAGGACATTTTTTTTTTCAGGTCAATATGGTTCTGATTGTTCCTACATTTTAACCATCAGCGCCATCATTAGATAAAAGGTACTCACAACTGGATGAAGCGGTGTTCCTGGAAACATAAATTGCATCTGCTGGGCAAGCATTGCTGCTGCAGTTTTTTGTTGGATCAAATTGTTCCTCCCGTTAATTTCTAGTTGGGTTTTTAAATGTGTCGGTGGGTGAAGATACTTGCAGTTCTCCCTTGAGCAACGACCCTACAAAGGAAACATTCCAAAAAAAAAATTTAAAGCTTTTAAAAGGAGTTCAGAATTGGTGCTATACCAAAGTCTATGATGGACCCAGAAACACAACCCCCTCCCTGCCCAGGCCACTCTGAGGGTGGCATAACATCTAACTGCAGACCTGTCAGAGGAGAGATGTAGAAGCTTCCTGAATTTATTGCTGGGACACTCTCTCTGAAAACATGGCCTAGCAAATTGTTTCAGGTGGGCTTCTGCTCCAGATGAACATTACAAGGAATGGAAATGACAGGGAGGGCAGGGGCACAGTTATGCTGCTTCTCGACATGTAGGTCAAAGTGCTTGCTATGAACTGGTTAGAACAGCTAGGTGGTACAGTGGATAGTGATGGACCTAGAGGAAGGAACCTGTCTAGACCTGGCAACTGGACCTAAATTCAAATGAAGTCTCAGACACTTACTAGCTATGTGACCCTGGGCAAGCCACTTAACCCTGTTTGCCTCAATTTCCTCATGTGTAAAATGAGCTGGAGAGGGAAATGGCAAACCACTCCACTATCTTTGCCAAGAAAACCCCAAATGGAGTCATGAAGAGTTGGACACCACTGAAAAAACGACACAACAACAAAATGGGAAATGATAATAGCACCTACCTTCCAGGGCTGTTTAAATGATATAGTATTTGTGAAGCACTTTGCAAATCCAAAGTGCTATGTAAATGTTAGTTATTATTATTAAACTGGTTTATTTGTGCCAGACAGACATCAAGGTAAATGTAGGCAGAATGGACAGCAATCCCTCCACTACTGCCCTACTCCAAGGTTTCCCTTTTGCCTCTGGGGCAAAATACAAACTTGTCCAAACTGCCTTTCCAGGCTTATTATATTTTATTCTCCTTTACGTTTTAGCCAAACTGGCCTACTTACTATGTATTGTAAATGATAACACTCCATGTTCAATCTCCATGCTGTTGCACAAACTATTTCCCATTTCTGGAATGCATCTCCTTTTCACTTTCACCTTGAAGAATCTCTATCTCCTTTTAAAGCTCAACTCAAATGTCCCCTCCTATACAAGGGCCTATTTTTACTATCATCCCAGTCCCAGATTCTAGTGCCCTTCCCCAATCTCCAAATTTGTACTTAATTCTCCATATACATTTTGTTCCCTTCTCCCTCTTCCCAGTAGAATATAAGCTTCTTGAGGACACAGACTGTTTAGCTTTTGTCTATGGATCCCTGCCATCTGGTATAATGCCTGGCACATGGTAGGTGATTAATAAATATTTATTGAATATTGAATGAATCATGGTGTGGTGGTTACCTTAGAGTCTTAAAGCTATGCCCGTGGAGGACAAGTTCTGGGAGGTGCCATCATTCTGGAAAAGTTTCAAGAACAGGCCAGGTAATGAACTATATATCTACTGTGTTAGAATTGTTCTGATCTTGGAGTTGCACAGCTTCAAACATTCTTTTTTTTTGGACTATAATAATATACCATTACCAATCTACTAAGGGATTGTGATCTGAATCAGTGGAAGGAGTGGTCACAGAAATGAAATTACAGGTCCTTTTATTACTGAAGCATAAAAACATGCAGTAATCAGAATTAGGATGTCTTATAAGATCATACTGCCCCATCATTAAAGGTGTTAAAGGTGGGGCTGGATGACTACTCATCAAGAATGAGAGCTAGCATGGCATAGTAGAAAGAGCACCGAACCCATAGGATACCTGTGTTTAAATCATTAAATACTACTTCAGTAGTATTTTTCATTAGCTGTGAGACCCTGGGCATTTTGTAGTCTTCATCTCAGAGCCTCAGTTTACTCACCTGTAAAATGGGAATAATAATATTTACACTAATAGTGCTTCTATGAAGAATGTACTATATACACATGTGAATTATTATTATTATTATTATTGTTGTTGTTTACTATGATTAAGATTCGTACATGGACTATATCAAGAATTCTTAATATTTTTTATGTCATGGTCCCCTTTGCCAGTCTAGTGAAACTCCTGGAACCTTTCTTAGAATAATGTTTTTAAATGCAGAAGATAAAATACAAGGGTTACAAAGGAAACCAATTACATTGAAATATTATCAAATATATACATGTGTGTCTGTGTACATATACATGCAGAATATTCATAATCACACAAACAGATACATATTATATATGTGTGTGTATATATATATATATACATATACACACACACACATATATACACTGTATGGATTATCTAGCTAGGATTCTTAACCTAGGGTCTGTAAATTTTACACACACATAAATAGACATAGACATAGACATAGACATAGACATCGACATAGACCTCTCTCTCTCTCTGTATGTATGTAAAGTTTACAGATCCCAAGTTAAGAATCTTGGCTAGATGATCTCTAAAGACCCTTACAACTCAGAGATTCTATGATTCTATCCGGGTTAGCTATTTACACTGCCCAAATTTACTAGATAAATGCCTTTTCCTCACCATTGAAATAGCAATGACAGGAGCATAGGCAAAACAGACACTCCCTGGCAACAGATGAGAAATTAGTCAAAAGAGAAGGTTTCCAAGTGTTTACCTTATAATTTCCTGTAGTTGTTTGCAGGCTACGTGAATCTGAACCTCACTAAGCATTCTAGAACAGGAACACACTGATTTCTGGTGATTGAGGTATGGTGAAAAAGGTATCAGTGACAGTGTAAATGCCTAATGGTAAACTGCTAAGGGGGTGTGTGTGTGTGTGTGTGTGTGTGTGTGTGTGTGTGTGTGTGATGCTAGGGGACTGTGAACACTACAGTTTGATCAGCTGAGTGACAGCCATGCATGAGCAGGGACCTGAGTAGTAACAGAATTTGGAATGAAATAAAGTTTGAACTTTATTTCCTAAATAACAATATTTTTATGCATCACCTATTCAGAATGAAATGTTCATTTTAAGTGATAAAAAGTTTCTAGAAAATAAAGACCCAAATCAAGATATGTTAACCAGCATTACGTTTGAGTCCTTAATAATCTTTATTATTTGTCCACTGACCATCAAGGGAATGATTTTATTTACAAGCTTCATTAAAAAGCAGACATTCTGCAGAAAAAGGAACAATAGATATAACCTCAGTTGTCTAATTCTTAATATCTATAGTTAACATGTTTTACACAGACTTAATTTACTTTTGGGCTGCCTACAATTTGCTTGGCTTGATCTTCCCTATACAATTGCAGGCTGTATGCTCAGATATAGCCAGCCTGTTTTTATGAAGGACAGAGAATCTTCTAGTGAGAGCCCTGCAGGAGTTTGCAATTTAGATGTAAAAAAGATGGGACTGGTATTGAATATGTAAAAATTTTTCCCCTATGAGCAGCTTTAAATACTGCAGGGCCCAGGATTTACCTCTTTCTCAGTCCACATTAATACTGATGCGCACAAATGCTTACCTCATATATACATATATTTATGTATGTATATATGTATGTATGTATATACACACACATATCTCCAAGGATTCAAGGAGGCATGTACAGACCTATGAGTGAAATGAATAAAAAGGCTAGTGTTAGAGAAAGCACAGAATTCCAGAGTGGAGGAATAAGATGAGCTATATTTCCATACACCAACCAATTTAGTTGTTAAGATCTGGCTCCTAATGTAATTGTCTGTATGATGGCTAATCTTTTTGTTTGCTTCTGTGTTAGATATATTGAGAAGAAAAACATCTGTTTGGGGCTGAAAAACAGCATTTGCTTGCAAATACCAGTTAGTATACTGAACTGGTTGGTAATTTATTAATGGAACTCTGTTTCCATGAGAGTTAATGCAACTTCCTAATGTGCCTTCCTCATTCCCAGTAAGAATAATGTGCAATATTGCCTTTCATAGCAGAATCGATTGGGCAGGAAGAATTAGTATCTGAGAAAGAATGTAGATTTTTGAGGGCATTATGTATTATTTAGTTGATTCTGTAAGTGAACATGGAGTACTGATCAGAGAAAAATAAGTATTCTTGATGACAAGATGACAGATGCTTACAGATGCTACAGAATCATCCAGACATACATTAGTTTCTTGTTAGGTTCTGTGGTGGGCAATGGGACCTAATCAATATCTGAAAATTTATGTCAAAGTTAATTTAAAATGAGTGTCCACAATGCAATAATGTATATGTTTAACATTATCTTAAACAGAATGGGGTAAGTCTCTAGAAATACTCCATCCAAAGATGCTTTTTCTGGATTGTCATCAGTTTTGAAGTATACCACCTATGGGTAGGTGCATATATTCTAAGAACAAAACTGAAGTATACCACATAGCATAATCTTGAGATGATCTCTTGTAGGCTTCAAAAATCTCAAAGAAAAAACAATTTTGTGAAAAGGAATGAGCTATTTGATATAGTTAACAATGTGTAAGAAAATACCCAGGTAGACAGAAGATAGATAGAAGCACATCATTATGCAAACGTGACTGAATGTCACACAGTATGTCACAAAAAAAAAAAAATGAAGAAAGCAGGGTATAGAAATGCAAAAAAAAAATGTTGATGTGTCAGGAAAAACCCATCACCCTTTGAATTTTATACTACAAATGAGGAGACAACATATCCTTCTGGAGAAAAGTTGGACAAGTTGTACTTTTAATCATTTTCTTTCCTACTGCTAATCTGACTTCTTCCTTATATATTCTCTATCTCTGTCTCTATCTCCTTATCTCTCTTATTTTTAGTTTTTTATTAAAAATATGGCAGAAATATGTGAGAAGCCAAAAGTATGATGACTCTGTTATTGGATTACAGCAACTTCAGGAATTCTTATGTTTGCAATGGCATAGGTATTTGAATGATGTGAAGAAGAGGGAAAAGGCTTGAGTAAAAAACTATAGGGATACAGGTAGAGTCTTTGAGGACATTTTCCTGCTTTTTGAAGCATAGGAAGCACAATGAGGTGGAGCCAAGCTGGCAGAGTAAAGGTAGGGACTCACCTGAGCTCTCTCCCCCTTTAAAAAGTGACTCTAAATAAACTCTACAGCAGCAGAACCCCCAAAAGATAGAGTGAAACAAATGTCCAGCCCAAGACAACTTGGAAGGTTGACTGGAAGCACAGGGTGAGATAGGAGCGCAGTCCAGCACATGCCAAGCCAGCACAGCCCTGGCCCTAGCAAATCAGGAACAGGACTTGGGGGTGACTCAATCAGCAGCGGCAAAGGCAGTGGCTGCTTCTGGAGCTCTGAGTCCCCAGGTGGTAAGGAAGTTGAACAGTTGGTCAGAAGGAGATTACAGAGGTCTTCTTGCTAGCACTGGGGCAGGACTTTGTTGTTTGGCCTATACTTGGATCCAGATTGAAATCCTAGGTGGCAGTCCCAGGGCTAGGAGGAGAACTAGTACAGCAGAGCTTATGGCCACAGTGGAGGGGGAATCCTTCTCAAAGTTCCAGGGCAGAAAAGAGTGCTTGTGGTCACTCATATACCAGAGCACAGGCCAGGAGAATAGTAAATACGTCGCCTTAGATCATACCACTTTGGAAGAACTGAAAACTTACAAGTCCCTAGAAGTATCTCTGAAAACAGCTGCATAAAACCCCTGGAGCTTGGGACGGTTTGCTCTCTACCATGGAAGCAGAGCCCTACCTTAACAAAGAGTTAAAAAGTCAAGTAATAGGCTAGGAAAATAAGCAAACAATGAAAAAAAAAAACTTTGATCATAGAAAGTTACTATGGTGACAAGGAAGATCAAAACACACACTCAGAAGAAGACAACAAAGTCAAAGCTCCTACATCCAAAGCTTCCAAGAAAAATATGAATTGGTCTCAGGACATGGAAGAGCTCAAAAAGGATTTTGAAAATCAAGTAAGAGAAGTAGAGGAAACATTGGGATTAGAAATGAGAGTGAAGCAAGAGAATCATGAAAAAGCGAGTCAACGGCTTGGTAAAGGGAACACACACACACACACACACACAAATTCTGAAGAAAATAACACCTTAAAAAACAGACTAGGCCAAATGGTAAAAGAGGTCCAAAAAGCCAATGAAGAAAAGAATGCCTTAAAAAGCAGAACTGGCTAAATGGAAAAGGAGGTCCAAAAGCTCACTGAAGAAAATAATTCTTTAAAAATTAGAAAGGAAGCACAATGAAATGGAAAGCACACTGGACTTGGCAGTTGGAAAATACCTGGTTCAAATTCCAGCTTTGGAACTTACTAGCTGAATTGCTGTTGTTGTAGTTGTTGTTGTTGAGTTGTTTCAGTCATGTCTGACTCTCTGTGACTCTATTTGGGGTTTTCTTGGCAAAGATACTGGAATTATTTGCAATTTTCTTCTCCAGCTCATTTTACAGATGAGGAAACTAACGCAAACAAGCTGAAGTGAATTGTCCAGGGTCACATAGCTATTAAGGTCTGAGGCCATATTAGAACTTAGGTCTCCAGGCTCTATGCCCACCACTCTACCCACTGTGCCACCTACCTGCCCTACTACCTGTATGGCTGTGGGTAAAACCCTTAACATCTCTGAGGTCCAATTCCTCATCTACACAATGAAGTTAACATTACAGGACTTGCACCAGCTATGTTATAGGTTTTTGTTTTTTGGAAATTGTTCAGCAAACTTTACATCTTTATATACATATATAGCATTATTGGCACTGGTCAACAGAAAATCATCTCATGAAGAATAGAAGAACAATGTTTTTGAACTGTGACTTCATTGACACTGGGTGCTCCAGACCAGGAAATTCTCTCTACCAATGTAGACCTTCAACTGCTCAGAAACTTAGAGATGTACCTTAGAGACTGAGAGATCACCTAGCCAACATGTATCTGAGACAGCACTGGAACAGAGGTTTTCCCAACCATAAGGTTGGTTTTCTATCCATTTTGCCACATTACCTTTTAAAAAAAAAAACCTATATAAGGTGAAAACACTTACTATAGCTTCATAAATGATTATTTTAAAGAATCTGGCTCCCCACCAAACCTAACTGTTTTCCCAGTTGTCTCTGTGCTTAATATAATACGAATTTTCTTAAAGGTAAAGTGTTGCTAATATTTTCATTTCTGTGCTTCAAAGTGAGTTATGGGACTCAGATTTTCATAGGAATTATTCCCAACTGAGAACTAAATAAGATAAATTATATTTGTTAAGTTATACTATTTGCATAGCATTGAAAGATGATTGAATATGTGGACAAAGGAGAGGGAGTCCAAAAGGCATAGAAGGCAAATTTCAATGAAATGTAATCCCTGTCCAAAATAGGAAGGCAAGAAGCAGGCATGAAAAAAAGTTTTTTTAAATAACCTCAAGCTAATATGGTACCAGTGAATCTAATCAAATTCAGCAAGCATTTATTAAATACTTACTATGTACAAAGCATAGAGAAGCATACTGTAATCTATGGATCACTCTTTTGGAGTCAGGAAGATCCCATTCAAGTTCCACCTCTGACATATTGATGTGACTCAGAGTAAGTCATCTAACTTCTCAGTGTTCCAGGCAACTTTCTAAGATTGTTAATTGCGAGGAAATTGCCAAGGGAAGTTCCTTACTGAGAATTCCCTACACTAATAAAATCATGGGATTATAGATTTGGAACTGGAAGGCAAGTAAGAGTCCATTGAGTTCAGTCCGCTCTTTTTACAGAAGAGAAAACTGAGGCAAGAGGTAGAGTCAAAAGTATAGTACAAAAAAAAAGTATACAAGGCACTGTTAGGTGCTAAGAATGCAAAGGCTCAATAAAAATAGTCCTTGCCCCCAAGTTTACATTCTTCTAGGGGAGGGGGATACAATATGTAAATAGATAAATGTCTTCATGATCATCTGGGGAGAAAGAGAACACAACTTGTAACTGTAACTGGAAGAAATTAAAGACAGAGATTACACCAATATTTACTCATGATATGATGACTCATCCCCCATAGTCAGGGAAGTTACATAATACTCTCTCTCTCCCACATGAGAAATCTTTAAAAGGGCTGTTGGGTACAGTGAAAATAAAGAATGTAGAAAATCTGGTTCTAAAAGTGAATTACCAAGAAACATGTACATGACAACATAATTGCTTTTTTCTAGGTTTGTATCTCCCCATACCCTCAAAAAGGCCTGTAGTACATCAAGCTCAGGGAAGTTCTAATTCATACAGGATAATAGTGTTGGTATATGAGTCTGGGAAATGTTTTCTTTTTGCCCCAGTATAAACAAAGAGAGGACTCCTCTTGATAGTTAGCCTAAGTTCTATTTGCATCTCAAACTTAACCCACCTGAAACCGGATTTTCCCACTTCCTCCTATACCAGTGTCCTTCCTGACTTCATTACTTTATATTTATTGTCACTACCATTCTCCCAGTCACCCAAAGTTTCAATGTCATTTTGGACTCCCTCTCCTTTGTCCACATATTCAATCATCTTTCAAGTCTTGTTCTTTCCTTCCGCTTTCTCCGGCACAATCTTTCCTTTCCATTTCCAATGCCACCAACCTTGTTCAGACCCTCATTACTTCTCATTCTCATCTAAACTACAGAAACAACTTTCTAACTGGTCTGTTCACCTCAGGTCTCTTCCTTTTCTAATATATTCCGTACACAAGGACCTGGCTAATCTTTAAAAAAAATAGTTCTGGTCATTTCTTTCCACAGCTTAAAAAAACAAAACAAAATACCTTTTTAGTTACTTTTTAGTCATACTTTTTTTTTTAACCCTGGTTCCTCCCTAGAAAATTCGTTGTATTTGAGGAAAAATCAGTGAACTCTAGGAGTCTAGCCCTATGTATAGTCCTGTCTATAGCTAGGCTGGGCCAAGAAGACAGAGATGGTCATCAATACTAGCAGAAGAGAGTGTTGTATAGTGGAAAGACGACTTGATTTGCTGAAAAGAGAACTTGGGTTTGAATGTCCACTCTATCTTATTTATCTGTGTGATTGTGAGCAAATCATTTAAATTCCCTGGGCCTCAGTTTATCAGTAAAATGAAGTGGCTGGACTGCATGATCTCTTTTGCCCTAAGTTCTACATTCCATGCCTATGACAAAGCTTTATGGTATGTACCACTTGACTGGTTTTTGACTGTATCTGTGATTTCATAGGGTAGGGAGCTTCCAGTAATGAACTTCCTCTGTCAATTCAGATTGGTACTTATGATTTTAAGAGAGTTGTCTGGGGTACTCAGAACTTAAGTAACGCACCAAGCAACCATAGCTGGTATGTATCTGAGGCAGGACTTCAATCCAGGTCTTTCTGACTCCTAGGCTGAAACGCTAGCCCCTACACAATGTTGATTCTCAGAGCCTGACTGGTTCGGCCCAAATCCCACTTTGGCAGAAAATATGACAGGCTGTGACCTCATCTCCATGGATATGGATATTGATCTTGATCATCCTATCAAGAGTCTGACACAATTGGGAAATTTTTAGAAATCATCTTGACAACTCTCCTTTTCACTGAAGGTTTGCAACCAGTTCAGGTTTCATTTCCCCATGAAAAGGTTGACCAACCCCAGGTTCTAAAAGTGAAGACAATTCATCTGAAGATCTCATCCTGTGAAAACATAAGTACCTGGAAACTTGGGTACTGTTAATTCTGCAAGTTTCTTGTTTTAACTATCTTTCTCTCTTCTCTTGTGGCTAGCATGTCCCTTCAGCTAATGTTTTAGCCATAAACTATCTCCTTCTCTTATCTCACCCTTATCTGTATCCATCCCCTATCCTCTGAATCTCAGAAGGAAAAAAAAAATAAGAGCATTACAAAACCTCAATATTCCATTCTAGCTTACACTTGAATTGGAATGTCTTCCATAGTAGCCTGGACAAGGGGTCATCCAATATCCACCTGAAGCCCTCCAGAAGATGGAGACCCCATTACTTCCTAAAGCAGTCCATTCCACTTGTAAATAGTTCTCATTAGGACATATCCCCCTTAACATCATCTACTCTATGTAACTTATGTAACTTCTTGTCATTGAGCTTAGTTCTATTCTTAGAGACAAAGCAAAACAAGTTTAGCTCCTTTCCTCCACAGTAGCCCTTTAAATATCTGAAGTCATCTATCATATCCATCCTAAGCCTCTCTGCTCTATGGTAAACATTCCCAGATCCTTCAACTGATTCTTGATATGGCATAGTTTTCAAATCCCCTAGTCATCCTAGTTGGACTTCCCTAGGTGTGTTCTTATTTAATAATGTCCTCTTGTAATGTCATTCCCAGCACTGAATACTGCATTCTAGATTGTCTGACTGGGACACAGCATACCCAGAGTAAAACTTCTCTTATTCTGGAAATGACATTTTTATTAAGGTAGTCCAAGTGTGAATGAGTTTTTAGGCTGCTATATCATACTATTGAATGTTCAGGCCTCTCAAGTCCCCAAGGTTTTTGTGTATTTACTGTTGCTAGCCATGATTTTCTCATTCTGTACTTGTACAGGTCATTTTTGGAATTCAAATATAACTTTAAAAAATAGCTAGCATTTGTAGCACTTGAAAGTTTGCAAAATGCTTTACCTATATTATCTCATTTCATCCTTACAACAACCCTGGGAGGTAGATGATATTATCATCCTGATTTATAGATGAGGAAACTGAGGCAATTTAAGTGATTTGCCCAGATATTCAGTTACTAGATCTGACCTCATTCACTATAACTAGTCACTACAAGTTCAGCACTCTATCCACTGTACCACTTAGTTGAGCATTAAATTCTACCTTATTATATTTAATCCATTTTTCTAGTCTGTTGAGATCCTTCTGGGTCATGATTCATATTTGCTGGTACCTTGAAATTCAGTTATTCTGACCCTGATAGCTTGAAGTCACTGAAGGAAGTATAGATGTCCATCCATTCACTAGCTCCTCTATTGTGTCCTATTTTACACTGTATTACAAATACCCTCTTTATCTCTGATCTTTTATTCTTATACAGATTGTTTCCAAAAGTCTTATGTATTAAATCCTAAAACTGCAATAAGAATTTTGAGACATCCTGCATGTCTTCCTTCTCTCCTTCACTGAAACTTGGCATTTCTTTAAGGATTATCATATGTCTGGCAACCCTTTGTAGGACTAAATGCTCTTTTACTCATTCTACCTGATTCGCAGGAGTAGAAAGGGATTTGACTGCTCCTTGTTCCCATTGCCACTTATTTTTTTTTAATCTGAGCATTTCTTTTTTTTTTAAGTAATTTCTTTTGATTTATCAATAATCACTTCCATATGCTTTTGAGTTTAAAATTTTTCTCCCCCTTCTTCCCCACCACCCTCCCCAAGACGGTGCACAATCTGATATAGGCTATACATTTACATTCATATTAAACATATTTTCACATTAGTGATATTGTAAGTAAAAATTAAAACCAATAGGAGGAACCATCAGAAATAGGAAACAAAACTCAACAGAAGAGAAAAAAAATAACAATTCAGTTTCCATAGTTCTTTCTTTGGTTGTGGATAGCATTTTCTATCACAAGGCCTCTGGAGATGTCTTAGATCCTTGTATTGCCAGGAAGGGTTAAGTTTATCAATATTAGTCATCACACAATGTGGCTGTTATTGTGTACAATGTTCTCTTGGTTCTGCTCACTTCACTCCCATTGCCACTTCTAAGTCTTTGCTCTGTCATCAATCACTTAGCAAACTCTTCTTGAATATCATGCCATCCGACTAATCCTCTACCTCCCACTCCCAGCCCTCAGTCTTGGTTGTAGTCATCTTCTGACCTCTAGAAAAATCTTAGAATTATATTATCTCAGAGTTGAAAGGGTCCTGAGAGATCCTGTAGTGCAGCTTCTCATTTTACAGATGAGGAAACCAAGAGAGTTGAAGTTACTTAGCCAAAGTTGACCTTCCTTAATTAACTTGATCTCCACATTCCAACTAGCCATCCACCAGGACACCGGGGTCTATCAAGACATTTTGCCATCTGCCCTGCCACCTAGTGTGCATTTCTATGTGCTAGCCACCTCTTGCTGTGTTAACAGCAACCAAATCAATACTACCATTGCTACTGAAGAAGGCATGGCAGTCAAACGTTCTATGGTTTCATTCACAATCCTTGGACAACCCAGATCACAACTGAGCTACTTTGTGTATTGTTTTCCCCTATTAGAATGTAAACTCCCTGAGGGCAGAAACTCCCACTTTTATATTTGAATCCCAAGTGCCTATACAGTGCCCAGAACATAAGTACTTTATAATTGTTTTTTCATCCATTCATTCATCTATCTCTCCATTTATCCATTCGTTTTTATTTGACTGAAAAGTAAAACCACTGGATATGTGTTTACTCAAATCCTTTACTCCATACCTGAATATTTTTCTTTTTTTTTTTTTAAGGCAAGTGGGGTTAAAAGACTTGTCCAGGATCACACAGCTAGTAAGTGTCAAGTGTTTCGTCTGAGGCCGGATTTGAACTCAGGTCCTCCTGACTTTAGGGCCAATGCTCTATCCACTGTGCCACCTACCTGCCCCTGCCTCAATATTTCTTGATATCTTCCCATATGCTTTCCAGTTCTGGAGGATGAGATGACTTTCCTCCTTCTTAAGGCTAATTCTATCCACCTGTATGTATGCCTGATCACATTCTCTCATCTGGGGCCATGCTCCATCAATCATTATTTCTAACTCTTTCATCTTTACTCTCTTCTTTCCTTTTGGTTTCATCTCCTCCAAATGAGTTCCAGTCTATGGTAATCTGTGCAATTTATTTTGCCTCTCAAAGTAGGTTAGTATTCTAGACTAATAAGTGTCACCAAAATCAATACAGATTTTCAAGCCAAAGTGAGATATAAATAAAGGGCCATATTGCTCCTCAGTCTCTTTTGCTGGATCTTCAGCCAGGTCATGCCTAGTAACTGTGGATGTTCCAACCTCCAGTCTCACATTTTCACCTGCCTACTATATGTCTAAAACTGTATATCTTTTAAAAATCTTAAAAGCTTCACAAGAAAAACTGAACACATTATTTTCCTCCCAAACATCCACCTCTTCTCAACTTCCCTATTGCTGTCAAGAACACCTCTATCCTTCTAGTCACCCAGACTCTCAATCTAGATCAACTCCTCACTCTCTCTTAATGCCCCTGTATCCTGCCATTTCTACCATCTCTCTGATATGCCCGATACTGACAATACCCTGGTACAGGGTCCTCATTACCTCATGCCTGAAGTACTGGTTGTTCTTCTTGCCTGAAGTCTCTCTCCACTCTAATCCATCCTCCACTCAGTGGTCAAATTGATCTTCCTAAAAGTCAAGTATGATCATGTCACTGCCTCTCCCCACCTTTCAATAAACTCCAGTAGCTCCCTATTACCTCCAGGATGAAATCTAAAATCCTCTGTCCAGCTTTTAAAGCCCTTCATAATGTGGTCCCTTCCTACTTTCCTTCTGACATTATATACCCCCTACCCTCTGGCTCAGCTCAAACAGTCTATAACCTAATGGCACAGTTCTCCTTGCTATTCCTCATACCAAGTCACTCAATCTGTCAACTCTGGGCATTTTCACTGGCTGTAAACTGTAACTGGAACTCTTTCCCTCTTCATCTCTTCCTCCTGGCTTTTCTGGCTTCTTTCCAGTTCCAGCTCAAGTCCTACCTTCTGTAAGACTTTCCCAGTCCTCTTTATTCTTAATTCTCTGAGTCTACCCCCCTTTTTAGTCTGTCCCTATCTTGTTTGTGCATAGTTTTTTATTTTTTTTTTCATTCTGTCTCCTCCATTAGACTATGAGCTCTTTGAAAGCAGGGACTTTTTGCTTTTTTTTTTTGTTTGCCATTGTGTATATCCCCAGAACTTAGCAGAGTGTCTAGCACATAGTGCACAATTATTAAATAGTCATTGACTTGACTTGAAGGATGGTGGTAAATGGAATATGCATGTAGTAGACGGACAAATCAGAGCTGTAAAAATTTGACAGTTATTAAATTACAGGGTTTAAAGTGAAATAGATGCAAACTTAGCTGAGGAAAGATTTCAGGAACCAGTTTAGTGTGAAAATTGCTACAAAATGAAGTTACTAACTATAATATCTTTTGAAAACCACCCAATTTTCTAATTTGCTAATTTACAAAATAGTCTTTGTAATCCTTTTCCAGCATGGAATTCATTGAAAATGATATTAAAATGTGGAGCAAAAACAGAAAATATATTCATTATTTGCATACCGAAACAAATTATGCCATCTTTAAGAACACCTAATAGCTAACAGCAATCTATTAGTTTTGTGGAGGGGAAAAAACTCCCAATACATTTCATATAATCATGATTCTCAAATAGCTAAGTTGCCATATTAAATATCATTCATGAGTAATTTTTATTTAATTAGTGTAATTATGTTAATTTATCATCATCCTTATTCCCGCATTGAATCACCAAGAGAATGGTAGTAAAAACCCATAACCTCAACTGTCTGTACAAAAATGCCCAAAGTTTATGCAATAAACAAGAGCTAGAGGTCCACCTCATAGATATCTCTAAGATTTGGTAAGAGGAAACCCATATCTGAGCCATGACTCTCCAAATAGGTTTACCTTGTTCAAAAGAAACAAGATAGGTAGAGGGTATGTGGGGGGGGTGGAGTACTCAATGTATATTGAGAAGGTACATTCATGTGAGAAAATCCTGGAACTAGAGGGGAGAAGCATGATGGGGAGTATTTGGGTGAAAATCAGTGAAGAGAGAAATAGAAATGATTTTGTCACTGGCGCATACTACAACCATCCAGACAGGAAGAGGAAACATGAAGAGTTTGTGGAACAGACCACAAGTCTGGTATAAAGACGTGATAGTAGTGATGGGGGACCGGTTATCTGCTAGAGTTCTCTCTCTGCCAAAAGCAAAGCAATTAATAACTTCCTGACTTGCCTAGTCATAATTTCATCTTTGAAAAGGTGGAGGAACAAATAAAGGGGAATCCTACTATGGATCCGATTCTCACTAACAGGGAGGAATTTGTAGCTGGAGTAAGAAATGAAAGGTAGGGGTGTGTGTGTGTGTGTGTGTGTGTGTGTTCAAGGGCAGTCATGATGCTTCCTGGAATTTGTGGTAAAGAACTATAGGAAATCCAGGTATAGTCTGACATGCACCTTATATCAGGTACAAACAGATTTCTTTTTTTTATTAATTTATTTTGATTTATCAATAATTAGTTCCATATGCTTTTGAGTTTAAAATTTTTCTCCCCTTTCCTCCTCACCTCCCTCCCCAAGACAGTGCACAATCTGATATAGGCTATACATTTACATTCATATTAAACATATTTTGTTGTAAGTAAAAATTAAAACCAATAGGAGGAACCATCAGAAAGAGGAAATAAAACTCAACAGAAGAGAAAAAAAACCCCAGCAATTCAACTTCCACAGTTCTTTCTTCTGGAGATGTCTTAGATCCTTGTATTGCTGGGAAGAGTTAAGTTTATCAATATTAGTCATCATACAACATGGCTGTTATTGTGTACAACATTCTCTTGATTCTGCTCACTTCACTCAGTATCAGACCATACAAGTCTTTCCAAGTTTTTCTGAAGTCAGCCTGTTCATCATTTCTTATAGCACAATAGTATTCCATCACATTCATATACCACAACTTGCTCAGTCATTCCCAGTGCAAACAGATTTCAAAGGGCTCAGAAATGTAAGAGTAGCAAGCCTTCATATAGTGCTTTAAAGTTTGCAAAGTACTTTACATATCATTTACATGTCCTGTGATTTTCACAACAACCATGGGAGGTAGCTGCTATTATTGCTATTATTTTACAGATGAAGAAACTAAGGCTGAAAGAGGTCATATAATTAGCAGTTGTCTGAGGTAAGATTTGAACTGAGGTCGCCTGACTCCAAATCCAGTGTTCTATTGTCCATATCACCTATCCAAATAAAGATAGGATCCCATGGACTAAAATGCTTTAGGGAAAGTCAGCCCAGGAATGATGGGAAATGTCCAAAAATGAAAGTCTGAAGACACAAAGGGAAACAATTCCAATGAGAGGAAATCAGAGATTCATCTGAAGGGAGCAATGGGATTGCACAGGGAATTTGCCAAACAACTTAATTTAAAAAAAAAAAAAGAAAGAAAAATCTACAAAAAATAGAAGCAAGGTCATGTAACGGAGGATGAATAGAAAAGCATGGCAGAGTCCTTTCAAAATAATGTCAGGAATGTTAAAATTCGGAATAAGCTGAGGAAGCTAAGAGCAACATAGTGTGTTGTTTTTTTGTTTTCTCTGTTAGGAGAAAAAAGGAGGATCAGAGAAGGGATAAGACCTTGCTTGGGGTGGACTGGACAACATCTGTAGAAAGGAGCCAAAGCTGTTCAGTTGTTATCTTGATTCTGGTTTTTTTCTGCCAAAGAAAATGACCTTTGCACTGGAAAACACAGAGCAAAAATGACTAACAGGGACTTACTTAGATAAGTAAGGAGTTAATAAGGGGCACCCAGCTGCCCTTGACAAACGCATGTCTCCTAGTCAGATGAACTACGTGGTCAGGTACTGAAAGATCAGATAGTTGCTGAGCCACTGTCATTGAGATCTGAAAGATCCCGGAAAACGGTTGAGGTACCATAAGAATGGAGAAAGGTGAATGTTGTCCCAGTTTCCAGCAAAGGCGAGAAAACAAATTCAACAAACCATCAGTTAATGAGCTTGGCTATAGGTTTGTGAGTCTTGCCATTTCCAGTTTCACAGTCTTCTCATATACATCTCTTTTCTTTCACTCACACAATTGCCACTCCGGGGAAACCCTCATCCCCTTGTGCAATAGATTCTTTTCACAATAATCTCCCTGCTCCCCACTCTAGTCCATTCTCCATTCAACTACAAGCCTGACCATGTGACACACAGATTTCCACTACACCCCCTTTACCTAACTCTTCGGCAATATATTTGAGGAGTTCCTTATTATCTACAGGCACAAATATAAAATCCTCTGTTTGGCCTTTAAAGCCCTTCACACTGATTCCTTCCTACTTTTCCAGGCTTCTTACACTTTATTCTCTACTACATACTCTAAAATCTAGCAACTCTGGCTTCCTTGCTGTTTCTTGCATAAAAAATATTTAAAAAAATGTAATGCTGTCTTGGCTTTCACTAAAAAAGGCACAGCTTCTAGGGAGGCTGAGGGAGGCGATAGTCTTCTTGTGCCCTACCCTCTTCAGACTTGATCTGGCATTTGGTGTTCAGTGCTGGAGGTGGGAGGAAAAAAAAAACCTGAAACAAATAGTATATATTCTTAATTAGGTCTCCTTGCCTTAAGTCTCTCGGCCACTTTGAATCATCTTCCATAGAGCCACTAAAGTGATTTTCCAAAAACTCTAATGGCCCATTATTGACTCTAGTATCAATTATTTTTTTGTATTTTTCTAATACTTTAAAATTTATATATTCACTTGTTTTAGAATATATGCAATTAATAGTACATGAATATAATTTATTAATCAGCAAATACACATACAATGGGGTGTTTGTGCATTTTTTTTTTACTGATAGGAGTATACTATCTAAATATTTTGAGACCACTGCATTAGACATACTGCCTCATGCGTTTTCTGTCCTCCTCCTGCTTAAAATTTCAGTGGAAAGATGCTATGCAATTGGGAAAATGAATAAAATATTTGCATCAAAACATGATTTGCAACATTATACTTAGGACTTAGATTGACCTGTTAGTGATTTATTAAGCTCCAGAATATTTTAAAATTTAAATAGATAAAATAACCAGATTGCAGAAAGTTCCCTATACTATCTATTCCAAACGGAGGAAATAGCAAATCAAAGAAAGCATTGTAAGGAAATCAACGTTATGAAGGTTCTTTATATTCCTGAGCCATTGTGATCAGGCAGAGCTGCCATCAGAATGAGTCATTGCCTATTCTAAAATATCACGCACAAATCTATAACAAGCACTCTCCTTTGATCAGTAATTTAAGTCAATTTATTTTATAATTCATCTTTTCTTTTCCATGTACTTTGTATTAAATATTGTACTTCTTATTAGAAGTCAATATTTCAAAGATCTGGGTTTCACCAGTGTGGGTCCTACCTCAACCTTGACAGACCCAAACCCCCTCCAGCAATATCACAGGATCATAGAAATACTGTCTTCATGAGTTACTGTGACCAAAAAGATCACCTTGATGATGGTCAGTGCTGAGATTGTGCAAATTTGGCTAAGTTGGTCTTTGAATGACAAACACACAATCCTTTTTTGGTACCATATTCAAAACATTTCCAGCTTTGTAGGAGCTATCAATCAATAAACATTTGTTGAGATATAGTGTAGTGTAGTGGAGAGAGAGCTGGCCTTGAAGCCAGGAAGAGCCGGATTCAAATCTCATCTCTGACACCTTCCTGGCTGTGTGATCTGAGAAAGTGACTTAACTTTTCAGTGCTCTAGGTAACTCTTATCTAAGACTATAAATTACAATGGAAGTAATGATCTCCTATGGAATCAGGAAATAACCCCCCCAGAAGTCCCCTATACTAGAGAAATCACAACCAGTCAGACCCTGTGTATCAGACCTGAAAATACAAAAACAAAAATGAAATAATCTTTATCTTCAATGAGTTTGTAGAAGGGACAATGTGTGTGTGCATGTGTGTGTGAATGTATGTATATATGTAAGTATATACACATAAAAGATAATTTTGGAGGAAGAGTTATCATTGATATAACATTTGAAAACCTACTAATATAACATTTGTGAATCTCTAGTCACCTCCATACCTCAGCCACAGTGAGGCAACAGAAGTCAATTATTACAAATGATGGCCTTGAAAATCAACCGAGAATCAGGAAGATAGAGAAGGAAGATGTGAAAGGGAGTTCAACTTGTACTTAATAGTAAGCAGGTGGTTAAATTTGGTGTGGCAGTGCCCAAAGGCCAAACAAATACAGGGATTATATTGTAGGTTAAAATTTCTGGGGGAGAAAGTCAATTACCCAGAGATGAGAAGATGAGATTAGGGGTGAAAGTTTCTTAGGCCAAAAGTGTCATGTGCAAAGAGGCAATACAGAAACAGAAGCAAAACTGTAGGTCATGTGTAAGTATACATTTGTCCCATTAGGGAGTATGCTTTGGAAAATGTTGAATTTTTTAAATTACCTTGATCATTCTTATCTTTCTTTAAACTCTTTATCAATTGGTTCCTTCACTGTGGAATACAAATATAGCCAGGTCTCATCCTAGAGGTGCCTGTACTCATTGTTTTAATTTCCTACTCACTTCTCAACACCTTGCAACTTGGCTTCTGATCTTACCACTCAACCAGAATTTCTCTTTCTTATGTTACAATATGTTAAATTTAATGTTAAATTCATGGTAAATTCAATCACCTTTTTTTCAGTGCTCATTCTATGTCTTGACCTCCATACAACATGTGATAAGTTAACAACTCCCTTTCATGAATACTCTTTCCCTTGGCTTCTACGAACACTTCTTGTTTTTCTTCCTATCTATCTTCCTATCCCTTTTTAGTTTCCTTTGCTGGATCATCATCCATATCTAGCATGGCTATCCCCCAAGCCTCTCCTGCCCCACCTTTTCTATCTCTCATATTTTCAGTTCCAATGAGTTATGATCACAAAAGATACCTATCCAGCCCCAATCACTCTCTCAAACTCTAGTTCCACATTGCAAGCTGTTTTCTGAATGGCCCGTCAATATCTCAAACATGGCATGCCCCAAATAGAGCTCATTATCTTTCCAAATACACCTACTTCTGTTTTTAACTTCCTTGTTTGTGTCCGAGTCACCCAGGTTCATAGTCTCAGGCTTATCTTTGACTCTTCCCTTTCCCTCATTCTCCCTTTCTAATCAGTTACCAGGTCTCACCCATTCATCCTACATCTTTTGCATCAATCATGTTCTCTCTACTTTACCTTAGTTCAACTTTTACCTGGCCTAATGTTATTGTGGCTTAGTTAGTCTCTCTGTTTCTATTCTCTTCCCTTTCCAATCTCTCTGCCATACAGCTCTGACCACGTTACTTTCCCGCTGAAGAAACTTTAGCAACTCTCTTGCTTTTAGGCTGAAATGCACATTTTTTTTTCTCATTTGAAGTCATTCTGGTTTCATTCTGACTCGAGCCAGTCCCCCTGGAATTTTAGGTTTGACATTGGAACAAAATAAGATATTCATAGGTCATTCAACCATAACAAAATGAGATTTACTTAGCCAGAGCAGAAGGATATTCAAGAAGGCTAGGCATTGAAGATGCCTTGAGTTGATTCATCTGAGTGAAGCTCTTTTGCCTGAGTAGCCCATTATGATCCACTAGCCAAGCTGCACCTTTCTACCCGGGCAGAGAGAAAATGATGTCAACTATCCAAATCTTTAGTCTTCTAAGCCAACCAAGTCTCAATGAATGTGTCCATACTTTCAAAGGAAAAACTAGCTTAATTTGCTTAGGGACTGGGTTAGGATGTTACTCCTACCACAGAAGCTTTTTTAAGGATATCTCTAACCTACCTTTCCAGACTGGTTTCACATTCTTCTTCTTCATGCACTATATGTTCTAGTCAAATTGGCCCATAATTGTGCCCTCAAATTAAAATTCCATCAATTATTTTCACACCTCTGTCTGGGCTGCCTCTTGAACCCAACAAGCCTGGAATACACTTCCTCTTTACCTACTATGTAATGATGATAATATAATATGACAATATAACATGTAATACAACACAATGTGACATATGACATAATAAAACCATAGGTACAGTTGTCAAGAACACAGGATCACTTATGACCTTATGATATGTATGTAATCCTTCAGGATTTTACAAAGTATTTTACATAGATCATTTGATCCTTACAACAATCTTTTTAGGCATAAGTACAAGAGGTATTATTGTCCTTATTTTACAGATAAGAAAAAACTCAGAGGGTTAAAATTACCTGCCAATGGTCACAGAGGCAGAATTTGAACCTAGGTCTCATCTGACTCTAAATCAGAATTGCCAACTTCCTTTATGGCTCAGCTTAGGTGACAACTCCTATGGGAAACCTCTTTTGATCTTCTCTGATGTGGTCTTTTCCTCCTCAGATTATCTTACATTTACTTAACTGGATATATGTTTTACCTACCACCTCCCATTTAAATTCCTTGAGTGCAGGGATTGTTTTATTTTTATGCTTGTTGAATCCCTAAAGCTTATTACAGTGCTCAGCATACACACACACATATGTCCATATAAATATACATATGTGTGGTGATGATGATGATGATGATGATGATAATCACATCAAGAAAGTGGAAAGAAGATTTGGAGTTGATAGCCAGATGCAAATCAGGACAGACACTGAATTTCTGAAAGACTCTGAACCTACCTTTTACCCTCTAAATGTACATTTTGCAATGATATTAGAGAGAAGATAAGACCAGCAAACTACCCAGGGTAGCTAGCTGACTAAAGACAGAATAAAGAGGATGACTTTTCTTCATGAATTGCTATTCTTTGGTGTCCAATGAAGAAGAATAAGAATGACTTCTCTTGGAGAAACCTTGTATGACAAGCACATTTCTCTGAAATCACAAGGATGTATTTGTCATACAGTTTTAATTGTCTAAGTTGCTACAAGAGGTCATGTTCCTCCTCACTCTGTTCACTCCTACCCCCACCCTGACTCCCAATCTTCTTTTCATCCCCAAGATCTTGGAAACATGGCATAACGGATGGAGAGCCAGCCTTAGAGTCAAGAAGACCTGCTTTGAAGTCCTACCCCTGCCATATATTGGCAAGTACATCTCATCTTGAATCCGAGCGAGATAATAATAATCATAATAATAAAAACAACAAACTGGTGTCTAAGACAACTTTCTAAGACTATGAAAGTTGCAGAGTAGGTGTCAGTATGCACTGGTGGAGGGAGTTTCTTAACCAGGAGTTCCCTATAAATTAATTTAAATTAAATCAAATCACATATTTGGTTTAAAAAAAATTCCTTATAGACTTAGAGTCATTCAACTAGAAGAAATCTTGGGAAATTATTTAGTTTATCCTCCTCATACTCTTGTCAGGAGGAAGGAAGCAGGTTAGGCCCACAGTGCTTTTGCTAAGATTTACCTTTCTTCTAGGTTGCAAAGAAGATTTTTCTGAGTATATCTACATTTGGTCATCTGGCAGTTTTAAGTATTATATTTAAGTATTTTAAGTATTATTTTAAGTATTAAGTATATTTAAGTATTATTATTAAGTATAAATTTTAAGTATAGAGTGGAAAAGTCTCAGGACATAAAAGAATTTACAGCAAATTTTAGAATCAGAAGATTTGAATTTGAGTGCCCCATGCAAAACCTGCTAGCTGTGTGACCTTGGACAAATCACTTAACTATTTTGTGCCTCAGTTTCTTCATCTTTCAAATGGGGATAATACTAGCATTACCTAGCTCACTGGGTTTGTAAACCTTAAAGCACTATATAAGTGGGTATTACTATTTTTATTATTATTCACAGATTCGTGATTCACTCTTACACTCCTTTATTCCCATTTCCCTCGACTCAACTCCCCAGTGTCCCATTGAGCTATCTGGAATTTCTGCTTCATGGAAAACAAACTTGCTTTCATTTAAATGTTTTCCTTTCCCATTCCTTCCATCTTTGGACTCTCTCTGAGACCTGGCTCCTCCTTCCCTTGCCACCCCTTTCCAGCACTGGTTGCAATGGAACTCATTGCTCCAAGTTGGATAGTTAGACTCCTCCTTGCTCCCTATTGTCACTTTGAGGTTCTCCCTTTATCACCATCACTTAGTAACCTCTCCGTCTTCAAGGTTCACTAGATCCTTATCTACCACCCAATCAGAATTTTGGTAGTTTTTGTCAACAAGACACTTTCATTTTGTCCTCAAATGAGTTTGGTGCATGGCTAACAGTCTTCTTCTCCTTCCCGACTCTTGCCTTCTAACTATAGGAGTTTGATATACAAATACATACATATATACACACATATATACATACATACACATATATACATACATACACATATATATATTACTTAAAACACTCAAACTTCCCAGTTCCTCAATGCATTAATTTATCATGACCTACTTCTTCATCCCATCTCATTTATATACAAAATGGTCATATCCTTGATCATGCCATCACCCACAAATGCACTGCTTCCATGTTCATGAATCTGATTGCAATCTATTGGCAATCTACTCTCATTCCACCTTTTCCTTAGTCTTAAAACCTCAAACATTTTTCTTCATCCTCTCTGTGACCTCTATTCTCTCCACACCTCAGTTCTTTTTCAAGTCATCACCACACTAGTTATACTCTTCTTTCTTCTCCATCTTGACCTGTTGATGAGTCATTTCAACTCTATACTATCCTCTTCTCTCTAGTCTCTGCTCCCTTATCCCAGCACTGATCTCGCCTTCCTAAGCCTCAGGCTTTTATTGCCCTCACTTGCACTGTTCTTATTCCTACTCACATGCTGCTGAACAAAGCTGGAGAAAATCACAAGACTGTGCTGACTGAGTTCCCCTACACATGTATTCACATAATCTCAACTGGGCCCTCCATGTAGTACACCTTCCTAATTAAGTCATTATCTCACTCTTTATAGCAGCTTTTCCAAAACTTGCCATCCCTTCTCAAACCTGCATGCTCCTCCTTTCCCCGATATTCTCAGCTTGAGAATCCTGCTTCATATTTCACTGGAAAAACTGAGGCCATTCCATGAGAATTCACCTTCTTAGTGTCATATCACCCAGATGCCTTCAGCCACTATCTCCTTCTTCACCCCTCTCTCACATGAAGAGGTGGCCTGGGAAGACATGGGCATGACTGTAGACAATATGGAAATAGTAGACAAGGAAAGATTGAAGGTAACTGAGAGTAGAGATAATAGATAATAGATAATAATAATCTCTCTATTGGAGAAGGTGGGATGGAATGGGGTCACTTGTGCATGTACAGAGGTTAGCCTTGGCAAGGAGATCCTCAAAAAACACTTCCTTCATCTGTCCATCCCAAAGGGTTATTGTTCTATATTTGTCCTCCCTTTTGTGGGCCTGAAGAGGCCATTTTTAAATTAATGTCTCTATTTCCATTCTTCTCACTCTATGTTCTGGCTTCCAGCCTCATCATTCAACTGAAACTGCTCTCTCCAAAGTTTGGTAACAATGACCTCTTATTTGTCAATCTATTGACTTTTTTTTCAATCTGCATCCTTCTTGACCTCTCCTCAGCCTTTGACACTGACAATCACCATCTTCTATTTGATATTTTATGGTTCTGTGACACTATTCTCTCCTCGAGGAGTCCTACTTGTCTGACCACTCCTCAGTCTCCTTTGTTGGATCTTCATCCAGGTGTATCTGCAAAACTTAGTTGTCCCCTGAGTCTCTGTCCTTGGCCCTTTTCTCTTCTTCCTCTATGCTACTTTACTTGGTGATCTCATCAGCTCTCAACAATTCAATTATCATCTCTATGCAAATAATTCTCAGGTCCATTTTTCTTGTCCTGCCCTCTCTCTTAACTTCAAGTCTTGCATCTCCAAATGACTATCGGACAGCTTGAACTGGATGTACTATAGATATTTTAAACTCTACATGTCCAAAACTGAACTCATTATCTTTCTTCAAAAACACTCCTGTCTTCCAAATTTCCCTTTTACTGTTAGATACCATTCTTCATTCACCGAGGCTCACAAGCTAGTTGTCATCCTTGACTCCTTATTCTCTCTTAATCCTCATATCTAATCTGTTTCCAGGTTCTGTTGATTTTAACCTGATAATGCCATCACCCTGACGTAGCCCTTTACGTCACTTTATACCTGGACTACTGCAATAGCATATTGGTTGGTCTCCCTGCTTCAAGTCTCTCCCCACTACAGACCATTCTCCAATCAGCTGTCAAACTGATCTTCCTAAAATGAAGATGTGACCATGTCACCCCCTTCTCCTCCCCCACCCCCACCCCCTGCTTTTCCCCAACTCAATAAAGTCCAGTGGTTCTCTCCATGATCAAACACAAAATCCTTGTTTGGTATTCAAAGTCTTTCACAACCTTCCCCCTCTTGGCCTCCTTTCCAGTCTTCTTACACCTTAACTGTTCCCTTGTGTTCACACATACTCTATGAAACAATGACACTGGCTTCCTTGCTGTTTTTTTTTTTTTTTTGCACAAAACACTCCATCTCCTATCTTAGGGCATTTTCACTGTCTGTGCCCCATGCCTTGATTTTTCACCCTCCTCATTTCCACCTTCTGGCTTCCTTCAAGTTCCAGCAAAATCCCCACCTTATAAGAGAAGCCTTTCCTGATGATCCTTAATGCTAGTCCCTTCTTTCCATTGATTATCTCTAATTTATCCTGTATACACCTTGTTTATATGCAGTTGTTTTCATGTACTTTCCCCCATTAAACTGAACTTAGGAGCAGAAACTATCTTTTGCCTTTCTTTATATCCCCAGCACTCAGCACGGTGCCTGCCACATAATAAGAGCTTACTAAACGTGTAATAACTGACTTTCCTATTACCTTAAACTTTAGTATTTCAACACTATATCTACAAACCATTTAGGTCTAATTTCTTGACATATTTTCAATGGATACTGCAGCATTATGTTAAAAAAGGAAGAAGTAAAGTAAGCCAATTCTTTAAATTTTCTTTGCCATTTCAAATGTCTATGAAGCAATCATATCTGCCTTTTCAATGTATTTTGTTAATACTATATAACAATTGAAAAATGTTCCAGTCGAGAGAAGTTATCCAGACTCAAAATCATCTCTCAAAAGACACAATGGGCTATCTCCTGTGCATCAGGTGCTTCACTTAAAATATCCTTTTTATCAGCTACACAATAAATACTTGTGGTTACAAAGATACATTGCATTACTCTGCCCATACTACAGCAAAACAGTCTCTCTGCAACACCTAATTTTCATTCTGTCTGAATTTTATCACCAGGACTATATGATGTGCACTCTAATGGATAGAAATGGTAACTCTGGGAAATAGGAACATCATGCTTCAACATCTGAAGGATGTATAATTTCATTGGTCTTAGTATTTCTTCCATTGACATAGCTGGGACCTCCTGTATAATCAGGTGGCCAGTCTTCAAGAGTTGCTACCCCAAACTCATTACCTTGAAGTTTAGCTGGTGATGAGTCTTTCTCACCAGGCTAGTCCTCCAAAAACAGACATACAACCCTTTAGCTGGACAGTCCTAGAATACTCAATTTGCTAGGACTTGCAGGAACGTGAATTACACTGGCATAGTATAGGTCTCCTCAATATCATGTTGAGGTATAGGAAGAGGACTTTAGTAAAGAATAATAAAGTCCAAAATAATATAATCTGCATACCTCAGCAAACAGAGGATTGTAGTTGTAAACTACAATTTTCGCATCTAATTTGGTACTTTGGAAAAAGATATGTAAAAAAGATAAATGGTGATCTGTGTATGCTATCACAAGATTCATAAACATTAAGCTGCTTATTTTACATGACAGCAAACATATTTCCAAGCCTCAGTGGAACCAACAGTCATGTAAAGAATCAATATAATAGGATTCAGAGTTGCACAATGAGTAAGTCCTCAAAGTTTTGAAGTATCACTAGATTCATATTTTTCCCACGAGGAGACAAACTTTCCATTTCATGTCTTTGCTTCTTTTGCATTTCCCAGCAGCAGAGTGCTCTCTACAAAATAAATGGTGTTCTTGGCCTGTGTTGTGTGCTTATCATATAGATAGTCAATAGGCTTCAGAATTCCAGGACTTCCTCAGTTATGAAAAGATGAAATTCATCCAAAGGTCACATTATGCATTTGCTATCATTTAGTCCTAGAAACAGTGATTTTAAGCATACCAAGTCAAATTTGCCTACTCTTATATAAACATGCTGGGGCTTCCCTGGGTTCTCATCCACAGTGTAGAGAATACTCTTATGGATATAATGTAATTTGGATGACTGGTTGACAGGGCATACTAGAAAGGCTTCCTAGAGATGAGATGGCATTATTGGGGAAGAGTATTAGAAAATTATGAGGGAACAACTAAAGAGTGAAGAGGAAAAGGAAGACACTGATATCTGGTTTATGTTTTATTCTTTTTTTAATGGTAAAAGAAAACTTTTCATTAAAAACAATAGTGTAGGTGTATATAGGTCTTTACAAGGGTCCTTCCACATCCGTGATCTCATTTGATTCCTCACGATTGTCTTATGAAGTAGGTAGTAAAAGTACTAGAATTCTTCCAAATGGCAGATGAGGAAACAGATCCTGGTAGGTTCTGTGATTTGGCTACAGCCACAGAGCTACTAAGTAACAGCACTAGGACTCCAATTATCTTATTTACATGAATTCTGTTTCTCTCTCAGTACTGAGCAGTGTGTTCTGAACACAGTAGGTGCTGAATAAAGGTTTGTTAGATAAATTACCTCTCACTGCAAGTCCAATATACATACCACTATGCTGTATTGAATATCATTCTTATTTGGATTAAGTTGACCAGTGATTAAGATGAAAAATTTATGTCTTCCTTTTCACCTTTTTTTTTCTTTTTCAACTACACATAGTTACTGAGATTTGTTGGTTAATGACCAGACTTTTTTTTTTAAAGGTTTAATTTTGTTAAAAAAGACACACCTCATAGAAGAAGCAGGAAATACCACTGCATGTCAAGGAGGTATTCACAAACCTACAGACGTGAGTATAGTGGAGAAGAGTTGAATAAAAGTAAAAGGAAAGAGAAATAAAAGTAAAGTATGTGGAAGAGAGATTAGACTTAATTTACATAGAGGGAAGAACCAATGCATGTTAGTTATGTGGAGTAAGATTTTGGATCAATATAAGAAATTTTTAAAAAGGAAATATGGTGGTTTAAAAATATAGACTGCATTAAAAAGTAGTGACCTCCTTCTCTTTGGAAATGTTCAAATAGGTACTAAGACTACGTATTGAGGAGTTTATAGAGCAGAGGTTCTTAACCTGGAGTCCATAAACAGCTAATATTCTTGTATACTGAATTATTTCCTTACTTGCCTTGAGAAACAGTGAGGAGAGTACAAGGGAAACTCTGTTAGGCCCTAATTTCTCTATTCTTCTGCCTTCTGTCTTTTTCTTTCTCTACCCCATTTTTTCTCCCTTTCATTCTCTGATCTAGGATTTTCCTGGAACTAATGTTATAAGGATGTTTTTACTGCCTCCTCCTTCCCTACCTTCATCATCCCTTTCCAATCCATCTGTTACTAGGGTCCTCTAGTAATGTTGCCATGATGCAAAGCCACTAGCCTGACTAATTTTCGACATTGAATTGAAGTAGCTTTGGTGTTGTTAGAAGATAGCTTAAACTGTACTTTAGGTGCTTTAGAAACCATTCCATACAATCACTTCATTTTACAGAGGGGGAAAAATAGATAGGCAAGTGACTTGTTCCAGTTCACACAGTCAGATAGTTCCAGAACTCAGACTAGTCCCCATTTCCCTCCAGTTCCTATTCAATGTTCTTTCCATTGGACAGCACTGAGTATGCATAATAGGGATGAGGGGGTCATTCTGTTATTATAGGTTGAGATAGAAATACCTGAGTTCAAATCACACCATTGGCTTGGCTACTTCCAGGGTTAAATGAGCCTGAATAAATCACTTAAATTCTGAAGGTAACAGCAATCCTTTTAGTTGCAGATTAAGTACTGACCTGCAATGATAGAGGGAGTAACTTCACTGGGAGCTTCCTAAACCAGTGAAATTACAAGTCCAGACCAGAAATATAATATGGCATTATGCATATATATGCATATGTATATGTGCATATGTGTATATATGTATGTGCATATATACGTATATGTATATGTATATGTGCATATGTGTGTATAACAGAATTATGTATATATACATATATTACTCTTTGAAAATAAATCTATATAAGGCTCAAGTAAGTATTTTATAAATGATTAATGAGTTCTTCAGTGAATCACTTTGACTTTCTGCTAAAATACATTTTATGTGCTAAAGTTTTAATAACTTACATGTAAGAAGCAACATGGCATACTGGATAGGGGGCTTGCCTTGGAACCAGAACAGATACATTCAAGTATCATCTCTGGCTTATAATGACTACTGAGTTCTGGGCAAGGGACTTAACCTCTCAGTGCTCTAGGCAACTCTGTAAGACTGTTAAGCTGCAGAGAATGTGCTGAGCAGCATGGGCAGATGGACTTTCCCCATCTGAGAGTTCCCTAGACTAATGAAATCACAGGTCCAGTCCTCATGCACATGTATGTATGTATGTATGTATGTATGTATGTAT
>NW_020950082.1:6333438-6390964 GCF_900497805.2 Vombatus ursinus
CCCCCCCAAACACACACATAATATTAAATGTTGGTGACTTCTATACAATATCCACCTCATTCTGTACCTGATTTGATCATATTCTCTAAATGTGCATCCAATATTTGTATTCTCCTCTTATTTTAAAATAGCTATGAGATAACATGTGAAAGTACTTTGTGAATTGGAAAGCAAGATTTACATGCAAGGTTTTATTATTACTAGGAGTTCTCTCATTATAATAATTTCTTGATTAATCATGATAAGAATACCAAAAATAATAGGGATTAATCTAGAAAACATTTTAACAATTACTTTTTAGTATACTCTCCACTTTTTTTTTTTTTTTTGCCAGAAACTTCTAACAAAAAGTCAAAGGTGGATTTGGAGATTGTGACACTCTATTCTTATGAAGGTGCTAATGAGCAGCAAATTTTGAAAGAATTGGTAGATGGGAGGAAGAAGAATATGAAAGCAATTGGAAAATCTGCCCCAGTATAACTAGGACTTAGTAAATCCAGGACACAGAACTCGTAAGGTCTTCACTTCTATTGTTAGTCTAGTAGTTCAAGGCTTCCTATCAAAAAGAAGGGCAAAGAGAACTTGCATAGCACTCTATAGAAGAAGACCAAAGATAAGTAAGTGGAAAAACAGGAATATAGGGAATAGTAAATAAATTAGGATCATTCAGCTGAAAGAATGGTACAGGGCCTCTTGCTTTTAAAACCAATTGATTCCCTTTATTTCCAGTAATCCTAAAGATCAAGCTAAGAAATTAACTTGAAATAGATCATTAGCTAATTTGTTCATGGGCAAGAAATTTTCCCTGATCATAGTCTGGTTCTAAGTCTTACTCTTAGCACTGTCGTTGGTACTTTCCATGATTCTCAGATTAAACTGGCTCAAGAATTCCAGGAAAATAAATATTAATATACAGCAATCCCTTATCAATCTACCAACCAACCAATCAATCAATAAGTGCCTACTACTTACCAGGTTCTGTATTAAGAGCTAGGAAAACTAAGACAAACAGTTCCTGCTCTCAAGGCATATACATTTTATCGGGTAAGACAAGATGTATAGAGAGAAGGACATTTAAAATTTGTTGTTGTTCAGTTGTTTCAGTTGTGCCTCACTCTTTTTTCTCTTTTGGGGTTTTCTTGGCAAAGATACTGGAGTGATTTATCATTTCCTTCTCCAGCTCATTTTAAAGATGAGGAAACTGAGGCAAGCAGGGTTAAGTGACTTGCCCATGGTCACACAGCTGGTAAGTGTCTGAGGCTGGATTTGAACTCAGGAAGATGAGTCTTCAGGCCTTATACTCTGTCCACTGTACCATCAGGGTGTCCACATTTAAAATATGTATATGATAAATACAATAAATCCAAGTCAATTAAGGGGAGGGTGCAACGGAGGGAGAGACAATTAGTAATAGCTGGGAGAATTTGAAAAGGCCTTATACAGAAAGTGATGATTGAGCTGAACTTTGAAGGAAAGTAGAGATTTTAAGAGTCAGAGGAAAGCATACCCAGAACAGAACAGCCCATACAAAAAGCATGGAGGGCAGAAGATAGAATGCTGTGTGTGACGAACACAAGTAAACCCATTGGGCAGGACTACATAGAGAGAAGGTAGGTAGGAAGGGAGATTGGAATCAGTCATAAAGGCTTTACATGCCAGACAAAAGGAGTTTGTATTGGATCTAAGGGTAAGAGGAAACCAAGAGAGTTAACTGAGCAGGACAGTGAAGTGACCAGAAGTGTGCTTTAGGCATATCCCTTTGGCAGCTGTGACGAGAATGGATTAGAGAGGATTAGGAAGGATTAAAAATACTTCAGGCAGGAAGACCAGCTGGGAGACTTGCAAAACTCCGGGAAGATGTGCCAACGACCCGAATTGAGGTGGGGGTGGAGGAATATGAGTGGAGCAAAGGGGATCAGTGTGAGTGATGCTGTAGAAGGAGACTGAAGGGTCGAGGAAGGCTCTGAGATTACTAACCTAGGCAGCTAGTGCCCTCTATAGATACGTAATGTTCAGAAAAGGGAAAGATACTGAGTTCTGTTTTGGACAGCATGTCCCCCACCACTAGGACAGCCGAACTGCTTTTCTCTCCATGGAAGAGTTCATCTATTAAAATCCAATCTGTTCTTCTAAGAAAAATGCCCCTATATTACTCCACTGATTCGAAACCTAGGATAGTCCGCCCGTCGTATCAGCCTGGCAATACAGATGTGTTACTAACTACTCTAAGTTAGTCTCATCATTGTCTCCTGAAAATTCTCAAGCTTTGCTCATGATGTCTATTGCGTAGAATACCTTCTCACTTTCCGCCAACCTAAATACTCCACAACTTTTAGGGCCTCCATTGCTTCTAATGGGCCTTTTGTGCTTCTTTCAGGCCCCACTCACCACCACTGGGCACTCCTACAATGTTCATTTTGAAATCTGATCACTTCCTGGCTTGTATTGTTATGCAACTGTTCCATTTATAAACGGGTCAGATGTCCACGATTAAGTGTTAAGATCCTTGAGGACAAGAGTCCAAGACGAAGATCTTTGCTTCTCCCACAAATATACTTTGGAGATAAAAAACAAACGAACAAAAAAACCCTAAAAACCCCCCAAAACTATGTACTGAAGAAAGAATAAGGCTATGTAAACATTTTAAAACATTTGGCAAATAATACGTCCTCAATATATTTTTGAACGAATGAATGCATGCATAAATATATAAAAACTAGATTATGAACTCTGAGAAAACAGGCACTACCATTTTATACTTTAATAACATTCAGTATTTATTAAGCACCTACTATGTGGAGAGCATGGTGCTATGCTTTAGAAACAGCAAAGATTTTTAGAAGGGATGTGGTCTCAGCTCCTGTTGAACTTATAGAACAATAAAACAAAAACCATATGACTATAATTTATGATATGACATGATACGAGCAAAACAAAATGTACTACCACTACCCCCACCCCTCACACCTAGCACATAATGATTGCTCAGTAAATATTAGCTGGAAGAATGAGTCAATAAATCAAGTGCTGAGAGGAAGGATCAGGAAAAAACCCTATTTTTTAGTCGAAGGGCATCTGAATAGATAGTAAACATACAGCTATTTGAAGCATTGAATGCAGAGGTCTTGGAAATAGCTGGTGGCATGGTGGATAGAGCTCTGGGCCCAGAATCAGGAAGACCTGAGTTCAAATTTGGCCTCAGACACTTACTAGCTGGGTGACCTGGGCAAGTCATTTCACCTCTGTTAGCCTAAGTTTCCTCATCTGTAAAATTGGGATAATAAGGGTACCTAGCATGGTGGTGGTGAGATGAACTGAGATATCTGTAAAAAGCACTTAGCTCAGTGCCTGACATATAGTAGCTGCTACATAAATGACTAGTCTCTTCTCCTTCCCTTTGTAAACATAAGACATTAAAGAACTCAACAGAAAGGAGGCATGTACAGCTGTGAAACGCTATGTGGCCTGCTCAGATGTTTAACCAATTCTGAGTTAGATTTCGAGTGCAGAATTGTAAAGAAAAAAATGGTCCCGTGCCCCCATTTCGTGCTCGAGCAAAGCATTTCTCCTTTCTTCTCCCAGACCACCCCCTTTCTGCCTGCTTGTTGCGGCCAAAGGCACTGGGGACGCTAAGAAAGTAAAGCTAAATGTGCTTCCTATGAGCGACAGAGAAACAATGCGTATTAATTCCCAAAATATCAGTCTGCTCTTGGGAAGCAGACAGCAGTAAAATCATTGTACATCCCTCCAGTTCTCAAAGGAAGTCCTTGGTACTACCTTCCACACCTAAACTGGTAAAATTTTCAAATAACCAACATGACAGTTTGATAAATATCTCAAATTCTGCAATCAGTCCAAATCCAATAAAAATTTATTAGGTACTTGCTAACGTGCAGGGCACTGGGAATACAATAAGAGGCATTGCCCCTTTCCAGGTATTCAAATTCCATGAGTGCACACAGATACTTTACCATAAAGACAACATCTCCATTAAGGAGATTGACTGCTAAATGGACAGGAGCTATGAGAGCATCTGTTTACAGTTTCTTCCTTCAGACAGACTTTGTTGTATCCACATTAGCAAAGGAATGACACTCAGCTGGAACATGGAAACAGTGTCATGTTATTGAACTGAATGTTACAATGGCATTTTAAAACGGGATTCTGCCTGTGTTATAAAATTCAGAAGGAGACATATCAAAGAAATGTTTTAAAGTGTTATCATATACTTAGAATTACTGGAAGGGCTTTCATATTTAAAAATAAATACAAAATATCAATAACTGGGCATTTGTGAAAATACTCTTCCACAAAATACTGTTGAGAGTACATTTTGTTTTACACGATTGTGCATGTGTAACCTATATCTGATTGCTTACTGTCTCAGGGAGGGGGTAAGCAAGAAAGGGATGTAGGGATAGAACTTGGAATTCAAAACTTTAAAAAAATGTTAAAAATTGTTTTGACATGTAATTGGGGAAAAATAAAATATTAGGTATCAAAAGAGTACATTTAGGGGGTTTTGTTTTTCTTTCTTTCTCAGTGACTAGGGAAAGGTACGAGGGATAGAATGCAGATATGAAAATAAAATACAATTTAACTTAAAAAACACATGGACACATTTGTAGGGGAAAGTAATCAAAAGCATTGGCTTTTTTTTAAAGAGTACATTTTTAATAACCAAATGTAATAATTAAACAACAGCTGGATAACTATGGGTATATAACTTCTCCTCTTGATGAACCTCAGTTTTCTTCTCAGTGAAATGGGCTTGTTGTGGGGAAAGCACTTTGTAAACCTTAAAGTGATCTAGTAATGTGAGTTGTTATTTACAAAATGCTTTACAATTAAAAGTTCTCAGGGCAGCTAGGTGGTGTAGTGCATAGAGCACCGGGCCCCACAGTCAGGAGGAGCTGAGTTCAAACCCAGTGTCAGACCAGACACCTGACACTTACTAGCTGTGTGACCCTGGGCAAGTCACTTAACCCCAACTGCCTCACCAAAAAAAAAAAAAATTCTCTACATATAATAGTATAATATATGGGAAAGCACCTAAGTCAGGGAAAGGCCCAGTGATTTCATTGTATAGGGAACTCCCAGGTGAGGAAGCTTCCTCTAGCAATGCAGATCTGTACCTTTTCTACAGCTTATAGTCTTAGGGAGTAAGTAGCCTACTACACTGAGAGGTTACACCCAGGATTAGGTGCCAAGTATGTGTCAGACTCAGGACTTCCTGGCTTTGAGGCTAGCTCTCTATCCATTGTGGCATGCTGCCTCAAAAAGTTATCAAGTACAAAATAGGATAATGCAGCAGATTCACAAGAACAGAGCAGTTTAATCCTATTTTATATGACCAATTTCAAAAATGCAGCAACACCAATGGTTCCATTTTGAGTGTGTGTGTGTGTGTGTATGAGATAGAGAAAGAGAGAGAGAGAAAAGAGAGAGAAAAGAGAGAGAGAGAGAGAGAGAGAGAGAGAGAGAGAGAGAGAGAGAGAGAGAGAGAGAGAGAGCAAGAGAGCCATCCTAGGGGAGACAAGTCCTTAAAGCTTGATGAGCAAAAGATTTTTTAAAAAACCACATGTATTCCATAAAGCAAGGGAGAAAAAGCCACAGGCAAAAAAAAAATGAAAGGTGAAATCTAGCTTTGTAAGTGGACAAAAGGATCAGGGCAAAGCTTTGCTGAATGAACTAAGGACATCTTGAGTTTCGGGCACTATTCAGAGAGTCATAAAGGGCTTCTCTCCTAAACTCTCTCCTAAACCCTCTATCACATAGTTTCCTGTTCTGTCATCTCTCCAAATTAGCTGGGTTCATGGCAAGTTACATACTTCTCCCTTCATTGTAAAACAAGATTACAGGTTTGTTACACACACCAGCATGTTACAATTTGCAACACATCTGTGATTACTAGGATGAGCTGTTCCACATGACTGCATTTGTCTTTTTATTATTAAGAGCAAACTGAATAGGCTTCGTCTCAGCTTGGAAGCATCACTGCAGCTGTGAGGGAAAAGTAATACACTCCACCTCATGATTCAGTCTCTCCTTCAGAAATGTGTCTTGCATTTATGCATTTCTAACACAAACATGAACAAGTCATAACATAAAAAAAGCATTCTATAGGAAGACAGATGGGGATAAAGTATTCTATAGGAAGACAGGCTGTCATGATGATAATAATTAGGGTAGTGAAAAGAATGCCAAGGGGCATCTAGGCGGCGCAGTGGATAGAGCACCAGCCCTGAAGTCAGGAGGACTTGAGTTCAAATTTGGCCTCAGACCAAACACTTGTCACTAACTGTATGACCCTGGGCAAGTCACTTAACCCCAACTGCCTAAAAAAAAAAAAAAAAAAAAAAAAAAGAATGCCAGACTCAGAGTCAGAGAATATAGGTTAGATTCTTATTCTATGACCTTGTAAAAATCTCTGAACCTCCCGAGGCTCAGTTGCCTCATCTGTAAAATGGAAATGATAATGATAATATTAATGATGATGATGACAGTAATAGTAAATACCTGTACTGCCTACCACGCAGGGGTTTTTGTGAAGATCAAATAAGAAAATATATGTGAAATTGCCTTAAAAACTGAAAGTGCTATACAAATGTAATGTCTGTTATCTCCCTTACAAATTCTACAGAAGAGTGATCTGTCCAACATTCCACAGGTCTTCTATAGATCTTTTAAGACCTTCTACAGATCTATATAGATCTTGTGACTTTTGGGGGTACCATTGTAGCCTCTGGTTATTTATCTATTAACCCTCACATTCACTAGTTCTCTTTTTCAGTCCTTGTTCACGTGTATCTCTGCAGACCTGAACACCTTTGCATGAGGGTAATCTCTTTTGTTCTTCCATGCCCTGCCCTTAATTGTGGGTATACCCTAAGGTTTTGTTCTATACTCCTTTCCTGGTCATTTCACTAAGCCTCGTGGGTTTAATTAAAAGATCAATTTCCGATTTACATCCAGCCCTATTCTCTCTCTTGAACTCTAGTCACCTCCACTCCCTCACCAACTCCTTATTGGGCATTTTGAAATGGATATCTTACAGGTTTTTCAAACTCAATGTGCACAAAACAGAACTTACTCTCTATCTCTTCAAACTCATCCCTTTTCCTATTTGTGTTGAGGGTACCCACTAACTTTCCAGTCAACCAAGTTCATGACCTCAAAGTCACCCTCAATTCTTTGGTCTCCCTCAACTTCCATATGTAATCAAATGCTGACAGTTGCAGCTCTGCCTCCGTAATGTCTGCCACCTTCATTTACTTTTCTGTATTCGTAGAACCATCATGCTACTTCAGACCCTCATTAACTCTTGCCTACACTATTTCAAGAGGATCCTTATCTGTCTTCCTGTCTCTAGTTTCTCCTCTCTTTAATCAATTGATATTCTACATAGCTGGCAAAGGGATGTGCCTAAAGAACATGTGTGACCATGTTACTACTATGTTTCTGGTGGCAACTATTAACCCTAGAAGCCTCAGACTTCTTATATTGAAGAAAGTATTCATGATACAGCGGCATGAGGTTTTTGAATACTCCGAAGCTTTTGCCCCCTTTGATTCCTTAAAACTGAGCCACATTTTCCAATATATTTTTGTCATAATCCCCTAGGCCTTTCTTTGCATATCCAATTTGTCATCAAATCTTGTTGATTCTCCCTTTGTGACATCTCCCATAAATGCCCCTTCTCTCTCCTTTGACACCAACAGCACCCTGGAGCAGGCTCTCATCACCTTCTGCCTGTGCTATTGCAATAATCTGCTGACTGACAACCCAGACTCAAGTCTCTCCCTGCTTTAGTTCATCCTCCAGTCAACTGTTAAATTGATCTTTCTAAAATTCAGGTTTGACCATGTCATTCCTCTATTCAGTAAACTCTAGTGGGAACCTTTAATCTCCAGGATCAAATACAGAATTCTCTGTTTGGTTTTGAAAGTCCTTCATAACCTGGCCCCTTCCTTCTTTTCCAGTCTTCCTATACCTACCTCCCTTTTAAGTACTCTATGATCCAGTGTTCCAGCCTCCTTTCTGCTTCTTAAACACAACACTTCACACTCCATCTTCCCAATCCACCAAGCGTTTTTACTGGCTGTCTCCCATTCTGAATTCTCTCCCTTTTCATCTCCGAAACTTGGCTTCCCTACCTTCCTTCAAGTTCCACTAAAATCCCACCTTTCCGGATCCCCTGAACTGCAAGTGCCTTCCCTCTGTTGATTATCTCCAATTAATTTGTATACATTTTGTCTGTGTATAGTTGTTTTCATGTTGTCTCACCCATTAGACTGTGAGCACCTTGAGAGCAGGGACTATTTTTTTTCTTTTTGGTCTTTCTTTGTATACCCAGAACATAGCACAGGGCCAATAGTAGGGGTTTGTTGACTTCATAAGATTTCACTATGCCTTATCCTTTGTAGCAGATGTTGGTATTAAGGTACAATTACACTTTGGTTAGCTCTTTAGTGGTTTAGCTTTTGAAAAATGAATAATTTTGGGAAATATGATTTTAAACAAATGGAAATATTTGCATGTTAGAACAAAAAATCTGGGCTTTGTGAAACTCCTTTTTTTTTTCCAGTTCATTGTAAGTACTTCAAGATTAAATGACTAAGTGTCCCAAGTAATAGTGTTTCTTTATTGCTTTTAGGTGTATGATGACACCTCTACACAAACTTTCATTGGCTTTCTAAGGAGAAGCTATAAGCCATTTGTAAAGCTATAAATTCCTTTTACATTCCAGTTCTACTTATCAAAAGACTGTCGATATTGATATGATTCAGCTCTCCTTCTTCACATTCAGAAAACAAATATACTTTTTAGGATATGATTAGTATTAACCTTTCCCTCTAGTTTAGTTCCTATCACTTTAAGGCTAATTTTTCAGAAAATAAGATTTCTCCAGATTGATTGGAAAAACATCATGCTCATCTTTTGCCTATCTTAATGTCTACTGTAGAATTGTATCCATTTTTTATAGACAAAATATTAAAGACAGAATATCAAAAGACAAAAAATATTTAAAATATTAAAGACAGAATATTTTTGCCAAAGAGTTTGAAATATTTGCACGGCCTTATTCTCTCTTCATTACATAGTATGTCCAAAGTAATCTCCAAAGTATATTTTTATAATAAAATAATGCCTTTATTTTTTCATTTTTATCACTTAGGATAAAAAAAACCCCTTAAATTGTAAAAAAATATTTTGGCATGGAACTGAAGTATTTTTTTAAACTACTTTTCTTATTCATTATGATTTAGTATTCATGCCCAGAATAGATAAACAGAAGACTCTTAGAGCAGTTTAAGCACTGTATGCCTTATTTAACGTGATGAAATTTTGAATTTCTTATGAAAAACACATTTTCACATAATTGTAGAGCTGGAAATGACCTTAGACATTATATAGTTCAATATCTCATTAAATGATGAGAAAATTGCAGCCTGGAAATGACTTGTCCAAGGTGACAAAACTAATTAGTGGCAAAGGCAAAGCTAGAAGCTGTGTCTTCTGATTCTCTTTTTTTTAATTTAAAAAAAATTTTTTTTAAGGCAATTGGGGTTAAGTGACTTGCCCAGGGTCACACAGCTAGTGAGAGTGAAGTGTTTGGTCTGAGGCCCGATTTGAACTCAGGTCCTCCTGACTTCAGGGCGGTGCTCTATCCACTGCACCACCTAGCTGCCCTCTGATTTTCTATCTAATCTTTTCTCTACTAGATCATACAATCTACTTTTGTCCTTATTTTAAAAAAATTTGAAAAAAAGAATTTGGCTGTTTTAAGAAATGGATCATGTTCTACTTTCTGTGCATACATGATATAAAGATAAATGACTAATTGGGCAAAACCTTCATCCAAAATTACTAATTAATAAACCTCTTGGCTCATTTAGGCACTGTTAAATATACTGTCACTCAGAAATACTGACTAACTAATAAGGCTATATTAAACAAGTGCTAAGTGTAGTAATTAACAATATATAGGATAAAATCCTATATAAAATCAAAGCATAATTATTTCTAAAGTCAATCTGCTGCCCAATTTATTTTTATTCCTTTTATTTTAATTTATAGATGCCATTTTAAATCAGTCAATTAACAAACATTCGCTAAGTGCTTGCTATGTGCCAGGTACTCTACTTGTTCTTAACAGAGAATGAAACAATTCCTACTTGCAAGAAATTTACATTCTAATGGGGTAGAGACAGTGTGGTATAATCGATAAGGGAGTTGGTCATGGAGCTAGGAAAACCTAGGTTCAAGTGCTGTTTCTGACACACATTGACTGTGTAACCCTGGGCAACTGACAACTTTTCAGTGCTCTAGACAAATCTCTAAGGCTGTAATTTGCAGAGAAAGTGGTGACCTGCATTGGTAGAGAGGGAGTTTTGTCATCCAGGACTTCCCTAAATCAGTGAAATAACAGGTCTATTCCCTGTCTTACACCTCTAAGTATAGGTGAAAGAAGGAAATCAATCAAATCAATGACTTTTCTATATTAATATTGATTTTTAATCTCAGTTTTAGCAAGAGGAATAATCTCATCTAGTTAATATGAGTAGATATTTGACAAATTGTTTTCCACTTATTTTGTGTCCCACTAACCCTGATGTCATATTTCATATTAATAAGTTACTAAGAACATTTATTACCATATTGATTTAGGAAACTGGGTAGATATTTGGCATGAGTGTCTGAAGAAAAAAACCAATGATATGCACTTTCAAGTGTATAGCTGCCCTCAATTAATGAAGTGAACTTTTAAATTTTCAATTATTTTTTGAGTTGGCTATTTAAGAAAGAAAAAATTAAATTTAAAATACTTTTTGTATTTTCAATGCTATGTTGCTTAACAGTCTCATTTAAGAAAATGCCAAACTTCAGGAGTTCAGCATGAAATCATCCTTTAAAGTCCTGGTTAGTGATACTCACTCTCCCATTCTTGTTTCTTTGTAGGAATGTTAGCTGTGAAAAGTTCCTAGGTTAGGGCTCTTAATCTTTTTTTTTTTTTAAATAATGGAAATCCACATTTATAAGAATACAAGTCATTCCTCAAGTGATAAATGGTCAAAGGATATGAATACTTTCAGATGAAGAAATTAAAGCTATCTATAGTCACATTAAAAAATGCTGTAAATCACTGTTGATAAGAGAAATGCAAATTAAAACAATTCTGAGGTACCACCCTACACCTAACAGATGGTCTAATATAAGAGAAAAGGAAAATGATAAATGTTGGAGAAGATGTGGGAAAATTGGGACACCAATGCATTCTTGGTGGAGTTGTGAACTGATCCAACCATTCTGGAGGCAATTTGGAACTATGCTGGAAGGGCAATCAAACTGTGCATATCCTGTGATCCAGCAACTACTAGATCTGTACTACTAGGTCTGTATCCCAAAGGGATCATAAAAAAGGGAAAAGGACTTAGATATACAAAAATATTTATAGCAGCTTTTTTATGTGGTGGCAAAATATTGGAAATTGAGGGAATGCCCATCAACTGGGGAATGACTGAACAAGTTGTAGTATATGAATGTAATGGAATACTATTGTGCTATAAGAAATAATGAGCAGGTGGAATTCAGAAAAAAAAAAAACTGGAAAGACTTTCATGAACTGATGCTGAGTAAAGTGAGCAGAACCAGGAGAACATTGTACTAGCAAACAGCAACATTGTGCGACGGCCAACTATGATTGACTTAGCTCTTCTCAGCAATACAATGATCCAAGACAATTCCAAAAGACTCAAGATAGAAAATGCTATCCACATCCAGAGAAAGAACTATGGAGTTTGAGTACAGATCACAGCATACTATTTTAACTTTTTGTTTTTCATATCTTTCCCCTTTTGTTCTGTTTCGTTTTCACAACATAACTAATGTGGAAATATGTTTTTTTGTTTTTTTTGTTTTTTTAGGCAATTGGGGTTAAGTGACTTGCCCAAGGTCACACAGCTAGTAAGTGTCAAGTGTTTGGTCTGAGGCCGAATTTGAACTTTCAGGTCCTCCTGACTTCAGGGCCGGTGCTCTATCCACTGCGTCACCTAGCTGCCCCTGGAAATATGTTTAAAAAATAAAATACAATAATGGACATCTTTGACTATCTGGTGATGCCTATAGATCACTCCTTAGATGAATGTTTTTAAATTTGTTAAATAAAATGCATAGGATTACAAAGAAAACCAATTGTTTTGAAATAAGGTTATCAATTTATTCAAAAAAAGTTCACGGACCTCAGCTTAAGAACTTTCTGCATTTGCCACCAGTGTCTAAATCAAAGGAAAGAGAGGAATATAAAGGTGGTAGACAGAATCCTAGGTTCAAGGTCCCAGACACTGGATTTTGCAAATGAACAAAATAATGAATTTAGTGGAACTGATTAGCTCATAGGCCAGGTGAGAGTAATCCTACTTTTTTTTTCTTCTAAATTAAACTGTCAAGGACAACAGCTACGGATAACAGAATAGATTTCACCCTTAAACAATAGTTAATGCTTTAAAAAAATTTTTGCCTCATGACATACAGCAAGATCAGCTCTAAATGGATATATGACTTAGATATAAGATGTCAGATCATAACAAAAAATCAGAATAACAAGGAAGAAATTTCTTTTTGGATCATGATTAAACAATGGATAAAGAGCACAAAAAAGAAAGTGGACAATTTTAATTGCACAAAATTAAAAAAACGTTTTTGCACGAAGCCAATATAGCTTAAATTAGAAGAGAAAAGGCTAAGTAGGAAAATCTTTGCAGTAAGTTTCTCTGATAAAAATCTCATTTCCAATATATATAAGAAATTGATTAAAATTTGTAAGAAGAGCTATCGCCCATTTGATAAGTGGTTAAAGGATATGAACAGGCATATCTCAAAGAAGACATCTAAGCCATCAACAATCATATGAAAAATGCTCCAAATCACTAATAATTAGAGAAACTCAAATTAAACCTGCTTTTATGGTCCACCTCACACCCATCCAATTGAAAAAGATGACAAAAAATAAAATGACAAATGGTGAAGGAAACAGGCTCACTAATTCATTGTTGGCAGAGTTGTGAATTTGTGCAGCCATTCTGGAAAGTAGTTTGGAACTATGCCCAAATGGTGCATAACTTTCGACTCAATGATACCTCTACTAGCACTACAAGCCAAAGAGATTAAAAAAAATTAGGAAAACCATCTAAACTATATGTAGAAACATATTTATAGCACCTCTTTTTGTCATGACAAATAACTAGAAATAAAGGGAGTGTTGATCATTGGATCATAGCTGATCAAATCATGGTACTTGAATGTAATGCAATACAATTGTGCCATAAGAAATGATGAAAGAAATAGGTTCAGAGAAATTTGGGAAGATTTGTATGAACAGATGCAAAGTGAAGCAAGCAGCACCAAGAGAACAATTCATACAATAATACAATAACAACAACATTATAAAGATAAACAACTTTGAAAGACTTAAGAAATCTGACCAATTCAGTGACCATGATTCCATAAGATATGGTGATGAACCTCTTAACAGAGAGGTGATGGATTTAAGATGCAGAAAGAAATATACATTTTTGGACATGGGCATTGTGGGGGTTTATCTTGTTTGTATATATGTCATAATAGTCCCTCTCCCTTTTTCCCCTTTTACATTAGGGAGTATGAAAGGGGGAGGAAAAAATGCTGGTTAATTGAAAAATAAAACAAGTTTTAAAAATTACTATATTGGTATAGACATGGTTTAGGCTACTGTTAAGAATCAGCTAAAGAAAATTCAATTATACAAAATTAGCTAGCAAAATTTGAAATGCAAGCAGGCCTATTTTACATTTTAAACAAGCACACACATTTATTCAAGTCTTCCATTTAGCTTAACTTTACATGTAGCTCTCTTTTGCTGGTTGTGAGAAAACACCCTTATAGCCCACACAACATTCATCACTGATCAGCAGAACAAAACAAGCCGAGTTGAAATAAAAATTCTCTATAAGAATCTTTCAACACTTGAACATCTCCAACACCAAGAAAGGCAATAAGAAAATAGGAATAGAAGGGCAAGGTCTGAGTAACACGCTAATTTATCTCATTAAGATTAGTTAGCTATCTTAAGATTTCCCCAGGAGGCAGAATTTCTTTTCTGATAATTTCACATTCTTTCTTCAAGTTAGGAAACCTTGTAGAATTCTTGTTAAGAATTTTAGATTTTTGAGAAATAGTTTTCAGGCAACACAACTCACTAACAACAGAGACCCATTTATACCAGATGTAAAGAGGAAAAGATGAAAATCATGTTTTAATAGAAAAACATGACTTGTAGGTAGCAGAGGAAGATTCAAGTCTGGTTTCAGCTATTGGTTATATAATCTTGAGCAAATCTCTGTGGCTTCAGATTCATTATGTGTAAAATGAGCGTATTGATGTCCAATCTAATTACATTACAAAGTTGTGTGCTACAGTCAAAGTATAATTGTTTTTTCAAAGTCAGTTTGCTATGTTTTCTTTTTTGACTTATTTGCCCTATTTTCAATCAATCAATAAAAACTTATTAAGCACCTTCCACATGTGAAGTACTGGGCTAAGCACTAGGGATACAAAAACAAAGAATGAAAAATCCCTCTTTGCAAAGAACTCAAATTCAAAAGGGGACTACAAGTGTATATACATATATACACAGAATAAATATAAAGTAAACATAAATATGTGTATATATTACAAATATGTGTACAATATATACACATGTGTATATATATACATGTATTATATATACATGTATCTATATGTCTATCAATCTGTCTATCTATGTGTGAAGATTGGGCAGGTTTGGGGGATCCAAGAAGGCTTCATGTGGAAAATGGTACTTGAAATGCATCTCGAAGGAAGAGAGGGATCAATGAAGTGCAGTCATGGGAAACAGCTGGTACAAATGCATGGTGATGGGAAATAGAAGACAGTGTATTGTGTGTGAGGGACAGGGGAGAAAGGCAGTTTAGCTACATTGCAGTCAAAAAAAGGGAGGGTTGGAAGGATAGGTTGGGGCCAGGTTGTGGAGAAATTTAAAACTAAACAGAAGAGTTTTATATATTTTTTTCTAGCTCTAATAGGTAAGGTGAGTGAATTGGTCATATTTGATTTTAAGGAAAATCATTTTGGCAAAAGTCTATAGGATGAACTGGAGTGGTAAGAAATTCAAGGCAGGCAGAAAAAATTAGGAAGTTGTTGCCATAATCTAGGTGAAGGGTGATAAGGACCTTAACTGCAGTGGTCATTGGTGAAGTATGGGGAGAGAGAAGGAGCCACAGGAAAGAGATGTGGAGGTAGTTACAGCAAAATTATCATAACTGATGGATATGTTGGATAGGAGAGGGGGGCGGCTTGTCAATCAATGTCAATAAGCATTTGCTAAATGTCTACTATGTGTTGGGTTCTATGCTATGCACTGAAGAGTTAGGAGCGGAGGATCATGCTGAGGAAAACTGGGAAACTGGAACGATTATGGTAACTTTGATAGAAACAGGAAAGTTTGGAAGGGGAAAAGTTTTCCTAACTTGGGACTTTGAGTGATTATGATTGTACTTGGAACTTTTCATTTAATATAAACTCCAAAAAGCAGCAGAGGAGGGAACCACATGGACCTACTGGGCCTTTATACTGGCCCAACACTAAAAAATGAGCTAACAGTTGTGACAGACGTGGCTGATTAACTCTCCAGAGACAGAGGTGGTAGGAAGGAAAAGATGGTGAAGAGTATCACTGTTCTCCAATGTTATGTATGTATGCATGTATGTATAGGTATATGTGTTAGTATATTCACATATAAACACATGCATGTCTGTATATTCATATGTATATTCATCTATGTGAATGTTATTAATCATTCAGTTGTGTCTGACTCCTTATGACCCCGTGGACCATTCTGTCCATAGGGTTTTCGTGGAAGATACTGGAGTGGTTTGCCATTTCCTTCTCCAACGGATTTTAGGCAAATGGTGGTTAAGTGATTTGCTCAGGGTCACACAGCTACTAAGTGTCTGAGGCTGGATTTGAACTCAGGTCTTCCTGACTCCAGGCCTAGAGATACACAAAGAGGTTATATAATACAATATATCTCCAAACTTATTTCTAGATTGTTTCTTTTTAAGTAGTTCTTGTCAGAGTTCTTGTTCTTGTCAGACTGTCGTAGATTCTTTCCCAATTAAATTATGTTCTAAGGTTTATCTAACATTAGGCTATCGAGTTTAATTGTTTCTGATACTTGCTTTTATAATCTGTTCCATTGATCTGGTCTATTTCTTAACTAATACCAAATCATTTCGAGGATTACTACTTTGTAATATAATTTGATTTGGAAATTATATTCTCCCTTCTTTCCTACTTGTTTTCATTTCCTTTAAGATTCACACTTGGTTTGATAGTCCACAGAGAGAAAGAGTTTTAGAATTATGACCAAGATTGTACTGTGAAGGATGGATCAGAAACATGAATGCTACAAAAGTAGACTTTTTACAAAGACCTCATCTGAATATAAAGATGGTTTCTCCTCCACATGGAAAAAAGATCCTTGAAATTCATATACATATTTGAATGAATCTAAATAGACCCTAATAGGAAAGCTAATCAATCAATCAAAAAGCATTTGTTAAGTGCTTATCATGTGATAAGCATGATACTAAGTTTTGGGGATGCAAAGAAAAAGCAAAACCAATTTCAGCTGTCATGGAATTTACATTCTAATCAAACAAAAAGTTCCTGCCCAGTCTGATACTGTACCCCAAGGTATTCAATAAATAATCATTGAATTGCTGAATATTAAATATTGATTTTAATAAAATAAAATAAATTAAATAAATTAAATTAAATAAATGACTTTAATAAAATTAAAAAGTAAAAGAAAAAGATGTTTTGACCCATTAGTGCTTAGGTAAATATAATCCCTTCCCATTTTGTTCCCTAAATTATTTAGTGATCCTTTCATGTTAAAATAGTATTTAACAATAGGAGGCAAATATAACACACATAGAAAGCAGCAGATCCTCAGTGATAAAGTCACTTTTAGGTTAAACTAGGCAGTAAGACAGACGCTAGCTCCTTCAGCTCACTCTGGTACCTGTTACTCTTAATTATCTAGGAGTGGGATTCTGCACCCACCCCCATTAATCACAGAAGGCCCAAACTCCTGGATTCAATTGACTTAAACAAAAATCAGCTATATATAGAAAAATCTTTAACCAATTTGAAATTATTGAGCTTTGCCGAGAGAAAATCTAATAAACCCCATGTGAAACACCTTGTGATTAAGAAAATCATGCATGGTCCCATTCTATGTAGATAGGGAATGCTTTTATTTATTAATATTTGTCAGAGTAACAAAAATCAAAATTTAAAATACTTAGGTGTTCTATAAATGCATCATTATTAATAATATCAATAATGATAATGTTAATCATAATAATGACACTTTGGTGAATACAGGACAGTTGGTTTGGTTTGAAAGGAAGATGATTAATGTGAATTTGGCCACATTGAGTTTGAAGTGACAGAGTAATGGACAGAAATGGAAACTTCTAGTGTTCAGTCCTAAATTCAGTAATGGACAGGAAGGACCTAGAAAGGACAGGCCTAGAGATACGGAGTGTCCAGTCATCAGTGTAGAGGCAGTATTTTAACTCATGTTGAAAGAGAAACTGACCAAGAGAATGAGTTATAGTGAGAAAGTCAGGGGCTAATAACTGAGTCATAGGAAGTACCCACAGTTTGAGAGTAGGAGCAGGAGCAGGTAAAAGAGTCATCAGAAGTAAGCAATGTTTGGCTGGAGAGAAAGGAAAACCAGGACAATATGTTACCATGAAGACAAGATGAAGAATGAGACAGACATTGTTGGACATGGCCAATGTGAAAATTTATTTTGCTTGACTATATATACATTTGTTACAAAGGTTTTTTTTTTAACTTGTTTTTTTCCAATAGTGAGGACTTGGGAGGTAAAGAACATAATTGTTTATTAATAGAAAAATGATAAAATTTAAAAAAAGAAACATGGGTTACTTATCAATGTTAAATATGAGGGGTCAAAGAGAATAAAGATAGAAGGTAAGGACCTTGGATTTGGCAATAAGTAAGTCATTGGTGGCAATGGCTGACGGATTCTTTTCAAAGGTAGTGGTAAGAAGAATTGGGTTTCAGTTTCAAGAATGAGGAAATTGGTAGTCAGGAAATGAACACACTTATGTGCCATTATGTCAATGTATACTATTGTTTGGGTATAGTGATCCTTAATGTACAAGCTTTACATTAAGTCCTTTAACCAAGGTATAAGTTTCAAATCCATTCAAGTACACTCAAACACAAACTCAACTTGCATCAGTGATGGTAGTTCTGTGTTCAAATCTAGTAAGCCACAGTGCAGTACTACTATACATACTGATAAAATAAATTACAACAGATGATTAAAAGAGTTAAGAGTCTCACACAGATAGCCTGTGGTACACATTTCAAACAAAAATTTTAATTTGAGATTACTTTTTTTTATCTTGCTGGCTCAGTTTAAAAAAAAAAAAGTTCCTATTTCGACCAACCCATCTCTCATTGTGCATGAACATTTATGATTATTTTGGTGCCTGGTTATCAGAAGTAATACAGAGAAGGGCACAAAAGAGAAAAAATCATATGGAACTAGTTTTGGCATATTATGGGAATGGACTGAAAATGGCAACCATCAGACCAGTGGAAAGTTGGGTATAATGTATTGCTTTTTCTCTTTTTCTTTTTTTTTCTTCTTAGTGAGGCAATTGGGGTTAAGTGACTTGCCCATAGTCACACAGCTAATTAGTGTCATGTGTCTGAGTCCGCATTTGAACTCAGGTCCTCCTGACTCCAAGGCCGCAGCTCTGTCTACTGTGCCACCTAGCTGCCCCTTGCTTTCTCTTTTTCATTATAAACACACTACATTACTGTATTACTTGGGATTACCTTTCTGTTACTTGTTTTCTAGGATTAAAATGAGATTATTTGTGACCTCTTCTACTGTGACACTTTTGGGGGAGGGAACACTTCGAAGTACTTAAGTTGTTGAACATAAGAAAGAGCATTGCACAGCAGAAAGGAAGCTGGATTTGAAACTGGAGGAACAGGGTTCATATCATGATGCTGCCACTTGTGATCTTGGGAAACTCATTTTACCACTCTGGGTCTCTGTTTCCGTATCTGTAAAATGAAGGCAGTGGACTAGATGAACTCCATGGTCCCTTCTGATTCTAAATCTATAGAAAATACTCTTAAAGTAATAGGAGTCTTAGAATTAATTGGTAAGTGATCTTAGCCACTTTGGCTGAGTCATATTAAAGAACCAAGCTACAGACTAGACATATTGGTGTAATCAACATCTGAACTTCCTGTTTGCACAATTTCAGGGTAAGTGGGAATTTGAGGCCATTAAAGGAAGGGCAAACTGACTATACACACTGTTGCCTATTTGAACTTCATAATGTTAATTAAAATATTTTATGAGCTGTCTCCATTAGAACATTTGTACAAGTCTTTAATCTTGAAATTGAAGTCCATAAATATGAAATAGAGAAACTAAATTTGATATCTTGCCATCATCCAAATTATAGGATACCTCTCACAGCAACATTGTCAAAGAGCTATATATTTCACACCTTAGAATTTGGATCGTAGAGAACTGAAAGTCCAATTACCCTACGGAGGATGCAGCCTAAATTATATTTCAAGAGAAAAAAAACTCTCTAGTATTTTTTTTTATGTTGCCTTCTGCTAGCAGATTCAATCTTGCCTGCAGAGGAAGGCTGTCTGGAGCTTTTGAAACTACTGGTATTTCTTGGACGCTTAGGGACTTTCTCCATAAATATGATCTATAAGTGACAGAAGGAACTGTGCAGAAGAAATGTCTAGAAGAAATGAGGTGTGGGGGAGCTGATGAACAAACAAGTCCTTTGCTCCTTGGCTTTGCTCATTAATCTGCATCTGTAAAAGAAATCATAACTATGGAACACAGGAATCTTTCTTCCACAAAAGTGGTGGTTTTAGCAGAGTTCCACTATCTGAGGTTACATCATATAGCTTCTCACTGTGTGAGGTTACTTATTCTCCGTGCCTCAGCTTCTTCTTCTTCTTTAAGTGGGGATAACGCCTTGAGTTGCACCAACTGCATAGGGGCATCGTAAGGCTCAAATGAGATGATACATGTACAATACTTCACAAACCATAAAGTGTTATATAAATCTAAGCTATTTTTATTATGGGGTGATACTAAAGACTTCACCAGGTTGCTTTGAGGAAAGTACTTTGCAAACCTTAAAGTGCTATATAATTGTGAATTATATATTATATAATATATAATTATATATCTTCATGTATAATTATATACTATAATTATAATTCATTTCATGCACTCTGCTCTCTTTGTTAGATGTTCCCTCTCAGAAGCATTTGATGGGAATCAGAAGTTTAGAGGTGGAAGTAACCTCAAAGGTTTCCTAGTCAAACTCCCTCATTTTACAAGGGAGGAAATTGAGACCCAAGGAGACTAAGGTTTGCTGGAGATCACATAGGTAGCAAGCATCAGCAGTGGGATTTGAATCCAGGTACTTTGACTCCAGAGCCAGTACTCTTTCTACTGTATCACAAACATATGTGCCTCAGCCCATTCCTACACAAAATCCGAGGACAGAAAACAGATCTTAATCCTACACTATCAAACAGAACCCGAACACTGTGAGGGTGAAGGAGACCTGAAAGAATCCTCTGCTAGGAGAATATCTCTCAGCTAATAAATGGGGTTATCATAGGGTCTTGCCACTTTGTGTCCAAATAACGCTTCACCATTTATGCCAGCCATGGTGAATTACCAGGAGAATGAAGACCTTATTACATTTGCTTTGGAGAGCCAGGAGCTCCTCAAAAGGCAACTGACAGTGGCAGAAGCTTCCCCAACAGGTGAGATGCCAAAACCAGCGCACAGATGTGACAGTTAATTTTGTTTGCTTTATTCTGTTCTGAGCAGATCAAGTTTTAATAAGATATTTGTCTTTTGTTGTGATAAAGCAGACTCCTGGACCCATGAAGAACATGTCCAAACTAAGCCATCTTACATTCTTTGCTTAAACGTGGACGTGCAAAGAATATGTACACACTTGATACAGGGGGAAGAAAGGAGTAAAAGTCTCTTAATATATACCACATGTGTGGAAATGTGTTCCAGAAACTATTTTTAAACTTATGAATAAAACGTAAGGGGGTTTTTAAGATGAGACTTAAAGTTAGGCTTTGCAAGTAAGGTGTTAGTACTGGATTGGTACATATGATCCGACTTTCTTACCTTTAGGGAATCAAAGCAAGCAATTACACGGCCATTTTCAACCTGGCAACTTTTGGGGGGGTGCGCAAATTTGCATTCTTCATCAGAGCGTGAACAAGTTCCTCTCTGAAACTGTCTGCATACTTCCAGTGTCAGCCATTTTGTGTCTCTCACAGGAGCAACGTTCAAAGCCATGATGAAAAAGAGATTTAGGTTCTGGGTGTTGCTATTAAGTGAATTATGTCAGTCAGGTATCCACCAACTTCAAAAAGTAAAACAAAACAAAACTACTGTTGAGAAACCAACCACCATCCAGCTCTTAGAAGAGCTAACAAGTTGATTAATGGAGTCCAATACGCACAAAGCAGAAGAAGAACAGACAATTTATCAGCAAGCAGTCACTCATCAATCAATATGTCCCACTTGAAGAAGGTGGGCTGCAGTGAAAACATACTCGGTGTCATCTCTGGCTGTAAAATGTCTAAGTCTCTTGTCTGTTTTTGACACCGTTTCTTATAGAGTGACTCCAAGGCAATCACACTCCTCGAGAGAATGTTAGTTCTTCCAATGCTGCTTTCTTGTATTGGTGACACTGGAAAACAACCTTGTCAGTTGTTCACGTTCTAGCAGTTTTGTTTTTTCCTTTCACCTTTTTAATGTTGAAGTTGAAAAAGTGGCGATTTCAGACAGTCACACATGAGGTCAGGACAAGGTGTTCAGAGTAGGCAGAGACCAAGTTCTGCAAACACAGAGGTGTGTAGAATAGTCGTTTCTGGTAAAAGTGACTTCACAAAGGCACTTTTTAATCATGAACCTGATAAAATATAAATCAAATGTCAGTTTTCATCCAACCTTACTGGAAGCAACACTTCTAAAATCATTTCCTCCTTAAACTGGAATATTCTCAATTCTAGATGAAGGCAGTAAAACAGTATAGGGAAAACGCCTCATTTCATAAATTTTTGCATGAAAAAAGGGGATAAGGAATTGAAACACGTATTGCAGAAACAATCCAGGCAGCAGTCCAAAAGCAAGGAATGACTCAACCAGATGAATGTAGTAGACACAATAATTAGGCATTCTGATTCTGAAACAATTCAATCTAATGTGTTTAATCGCCAAAACAATGTATTAGATCCACAGTTTCCAATTAATTTCACATTTAGGCCCACAGATTGCATTATTTGCATTATTTGAGAAGCTATAAACAATTATTTGTGATCTGTACCTCTTGTATAAGGAAGATGTTATCATTTTGGATGAAATTCTTCCATCGCCCCCACCATTTAGAAAAAAAAAATGTGCTAGTTGCCCTTATAGTAATTCATCAGTGATTTATTTTTTACTTAAGCATCTTATAAAAATACCCCATTGGATATAACAATGTTGACACTATATTACATATAAATAATAAAATAATGTTGCCTTTTTAATTTTTAAAAATATTATATATCTATTAAACCATTTTGGACATTAGACCAATAGTATTAAGAGAAGAAAAATCTATCTACATGAGGGTAAATAAAATTCATAAATAAGGACCAAAAATGAATCATGGTTATAAATGATAGATGATAGAGACTGCCATAGAAGTCTTAAATATTTATTAAAAATATTTCATAAAATTCTATTCTATAATTAAATCACTCTCCTAGGCAATTTTCTTAGAGCCATGGATCATTTCATAACAAAAACAGAGGCAGAGAAGTAACGAAACCCAAACTTGCTAATTAAAATGCTTGATGATTTGTAAAACATTCCTTTTTCCTGTATCATGATAAAAATTCATTTTAAAATATTTACTGAATGGAATCATTAGGAGCTTTTGAGATTTCAATGAATCCCACTTTTAGTTCCGCAAATGTTTAAAGCACAGGTTTCCTCTTGAGGAAGCGGGAGAGACCAAACCAACCTAAGTTTCTGCATTTACTTTAGGATATTTCTTACCTCTTCTAATCAATTCTCAATTCCTTATTTATAATTAAAAACAATAGGTTTTAGCATAAAGAAGAAAAAAAATAAAATTATTGCCACTGAATTAAAATGTAGGTTAAATGCAATTAAATAAACAACTTTTCTCATAAAATTAGCTGCATAAATATAAAAATATTTAGATGCATCCTCATCCTCTAAAGTGCATTAAAGTAACTTAATCCAGTGAATGGGACATACCCTTGTTTTTACCTTCAAGGAGAATTAATTTCTACGATTAAGTTTTACTCTATTTCTATATATTTCATTTTCTATCAAAATTTAAACAGAAATTGACTTCCCAATAGTGATGTAACTTTATCAAGCTGGGAGATAAATGGATTTACTCTAAGCAAAAAGACTGCCTAACTTTCTAGTAATCAGTCACATGTAATAAGTCAAGATCTATTAAGATCTGCAAGTTAGACTCACTTTTGACAGGATTGTAATTGTCTCTCCCCAAACCAATCTCATCTCTACCTAGTCCACATTCCCTACTGCTAAAATTTCTAAGGCTGCTACTATGAAAATCACTGCCTTGATAATGCCACCAGTTTTAAACTTCTTCAGTCAGCAGCATCTAGCAGCTGGAAAATGCAGGAAGAAAGACAGGACTGGGCCAATCAAGGGTTCCTTGCACTACCTTTAGTAAGGAGCATTGACTTCTCACTTAGTCATGGCATAAGTAAGAGAAAGACCAATAAGGAGCTACGGCACTGTGAAGTCTTTATCCGTGCTTTTTTCTATATTTCTTAGCCTCTATTAACTTTGAAATGGACTCAACAGCTTTGTGGCTCTAGAATCAACATCTAGAATGATCAGCAGTCAACAAAAGATCTATATTTCATCATGGACTCTTCCGTGCTAACCTTAGTGTTGACTTTGGAAATCTAGGGCTTCCTGGTTATCTGACAGTCCACTTTTCCGCTATCTCTGCCACAACTTGCCTTTTGCTTTTGTCTTCCTCATCCTGTGGCTCCATCAGTTTTCTTCCCCTGATTCTCTGATTACCTTTCCTCTCACTAATGGTTCTCTTCCTTCTTGGCGAACACTTTGCCTCTTGGCTCACTGGTCTCAAAATGTCTTCCTCTTTGTCAAAACTACCTCTTTTGAAAGGAGATTAAACTCATTCACATAAATTTGACAAAAGAACTAGTGACAATGTCAAGGGTTGCCCCTTAAAACAGGTATTTTGTATTTACAGGGATCAAGGTCTTTGACCATAGCAACGAAAAACCGGGGGAAATGTACCATGTCAGGGTTGTTTGCATGTTCATAGGGAAGTGTTCCATCAAAAAAATCTATACATATGTTTTGTATAAGCTAAAGAAGAGGCATTAGGCATGTATTTTTAGTCTTTAGTCAGTAGGAAGGTATTTAGTTTCAGGGACCAGGCAAGGAAAGAAAGCAAGGCATTCCAAAAAACCCTAAAATCACTCTAGCCAGCATAGATGACTATTTACTCTGGATGTGTATGACTAGTCCTGTTTGTTGCTCTAGAGGAAAATGGTTGTAATGCTCACTGCCCTGGGCCCTGAAACCCTGAATTATGTCCATGAGCATCACAAAGAGTAGGATCAATCAAATACCAGAGAGGAACTGGAAACTGTTTCAACAATCCATGGGGAAAACTGATTTGAGGGCAACACTGGCAAGAAACAGGAGCAGATGCAGCCTTAGTGGGACTTTCCAGGAATATTAGGAAACTAGAATTTCTCCCCCTGTATCTTTATGAAAATATTGGTTATCAATTACTGTGCAACTGTATGCCTCGCCAACATCAAACCAGTTGATTAGAGTATCCGCCTCCTAAGTCAAGGTGGGCCTCATAAATAGATGCAGGGGTTGTCTCAGTCATAGTGTGTGATTGCATCCTTCCTAGCACATCACTGTGGTCTGTCTCCATTGATTTCACAGAGGCCGCTGGACTCACTGGTTGAAAGGGTGGAAAAGACCAACTACAATTTCATTCATCCTTCCTTGACGGTACTGTTCAACTCTCAGTTTTACACAGCAGGGAAGATGGCAGAGTTAGGGATAATCCTAAATGGTAGATAATGCAGAAATTACCTTTGATTTTGAGAACGTACTTTAGTTTTTTTTATATTGCAGTCATGTGTATCTGTTGTCCTAGAAATTCATTTTAAGAAGATGTATCTACACTATGAAGGGCTAACAACAACTCAAATTATATATATATATATATATATATATATATATGTATAGTTTATCCATTACAACTCCCAAACAATCACTCCCTTGCAACCTGCTCCATCATGACAAGAGACCAATCTCTCTTAGTTATCTCTTAGCACCAACCTAACTAGAACTGTGCTTTCAGATCTTTCTTAGAGCAGGGATATAGTTAATTATTTTTCTAAGGGCTTCTCTCTTAAAAAAGAAAGTAAGGGTAAAGTAATAATGATTAGTTATCAATTAATCAATAAGGACTTATTAAGTACCAGCTATGGATCAGGAGCTATTCTAGGTGCCAGGGAAGTGCTTGTGTTCTACTAAGGTAAACAACATTACATAAATAGATGTATACAAAGATATATAGGGTGTACCAAAAGTCTTAGTGCAGTTTTTAGCTCGAATAGCTTAAAACTGCACTAAGACTTTTGGGATACCATATATATACATATGTATACATGTATGTACATATATAGGGACACTATTACACATACATGTATATGTATACAAAAACTACAAGGCCATTTTGGAATGCAGAGCACTGGATGCTGAGGGATTAGGAAAAAAAAAAGAAAAACACTTTACACAGAAGTTGGTGTTTGAGCTTAAACCAGGGACTAGTTATGCAGTAATTAGGTAGACTAGATGCTTCTAGTGGAAGAGGATAGGTACTATCAGAAATCTGAAAAACAAAGTTATTTCCCCTTGGACAAAGCTTTACAGCATATTGATGAAAACCACAATTACGTACCTGAGACCCAGGACCCAGCCTCCAAAGAAAAGCATTTGAGAATGACCGGCCTTGGTAAACCTTGTTATTGTATCTCACTCCTTGATAGGTACTTGATTTATTGACAGGGGAGCCCTCTGTGGTTATATTTCTGCCAATATCCCTGTAACGGCCCCATCCTTTCCAGACAACATTTGATACAACAAGCTTTGCTGTTCTTTTCTCAGTTTCTCTTTCAAAGTCACGACTGGAATTTGAGGCTAATGGAATGAGCTACTCCACTTATTTCTGAAATGCTGATGGACTTGCTGTTCAACTGTACAAAAGAATACCAAGTTGTTTTTAAAGCCTTTCACAGAGACTTCACTTCATTGCTTATATTTAAAAGTCATTCCCAAGTGCTAAATTTTCAGATAGCTATGCCTTTTTTTAAACTATTCCAAAGAATATATTACTTGATTTTCTCTCCCAGCTTCAGATTACTCTAGCCCAAGGAGAATTTTACATTTTGGACCACTAAAATCTGAGGAGATGTAGGCCAGTGAGGCACTTTTGAAATTGTCTTCTCCATTCCCTACGACCCCTAATCTGATCCATCCCTTACTCCTTTTTTGGGGGGATGGGGGAGTTCCAAGCATTCAAAGGGCAGTTTATGATTTGCAATTAACACACATTTTTTTTCAGAAACAATGATTAGAATGTCAAACTTGAAAATTTAAGACCATATTTCAGAGAAATAACTCCCTGGTACTCTAGCCTTCTTAGTTTGCTTTTTGCTCACTATGGCATATTTTAGTTGACTGCCAAACATCTGGATAGAAGAGGATCGATTAAAGGATGGTAGCAAAACAAATTCGTTTCTGAGCCAGACAGTTCTTGAAATTTTTTCCATTAGGAGTATCTGTAGGATACCTTTAATCTGTTTGCAAAAATCGCAATTTAGTAAGAAAAACAGGCATCTCTGTAATATTTTGTAAAAACAAAAATCAGGTGTTCATCCTAGCCTTTGATTGTATCATCAAACATGCTCCTAGGTATTTAAAGAGTCTGTTTTAAAGTGATACTAAATGCACTATCTCCCCTGGATCAATGGCTTGGCTGCATCATTGTGACCTGTCTGATGGCAGACTAGATTTCAGTGACCTCAAGGTGCATGTTAAGTGGGGAATGGAGCTGAGAGGCGATTGACCTCCAGGAGCGATACTGAATCCTTCTTTGTAATTAAAGGAACAGGGAAAGATTTCTCTAACTGAAGTCTTTCCAGAATGTTCTATTTGGAAAGAAAAGTAATTTGAGGGATACAAAGGGAGAACAGATTTTTAGGAAACAAGCCCTCTATGAAGTTTAGTTGTCTCCTATGTAAAATGAGGATAACAATGTTTATACTCCCTATGTCAAAAGACTATTGTAAGGAACAAATGAGTGATATTATTGTATTGATTTGAATACAGGACACAACACCCCTCCTTTTCCCATCATACCCCCATACACAAATGGCTAATAGAAAAAGCACTGGCCTCAGGGCCAAAACTTTTACTTCCAGTTATACAGTTTCCTAGTTTTGTGACCTCAGGTAAATCATTTAACTTTTCTGAGGCTTAGTTTCCTTATCTGTAAAATGAAGATAACAAATTTATTATAACGATCAAATAGGATAACACACATAAAAGGTTTTGTAACCTAAATGCACAATATAAGTGCAAGCCACTATCATTTTGATCTGAATATGGGCCATTTTTCTATAAATCTGGCTTGTATAAAATTTGAGTATGCCTGGCACACAGAAGGTGATTAATAAATACTTGTTGATGGATTGGTCTTAAATGTGTCCCTTTCTCTCTTCTGACACTGCCATCAATCTAATGCAGGTCTTCATCATCTCACCTGGATGACTGCGATAGCATACCAGTGGGTCTGCCAACCCCAGGTCTCTCCCTACACCCATACACCCTCCATTCAGCAACTAAAGTGATTTTCCTAAAGTGCAGATGCAGTCATGTCACCCCCCCTCCCCTACTCAATGAACTCCAGTGGTTCCCTATTGCTTTCAGGATTAAATACAAAATGCTCTGGCATTCAAAGTCCTTCATATACTATCCCTTTCCTACCTTTCCAGTCTTCCTACATCTTATACCCTTACAGGTTCTCCTCCATGCAGTGACACTGGCCTCCTAGCCATTCCATAAACAAGACACTCCATCTCTGGGTCCTCAGCATTTTCTCTGGCTGTCCTCCATGCCTCGAACACTCTCCCACCTACTGAACTCCTGACTCCCTTTAAGTCCTCACTAAAATCCCTTCTTTTACTAGAAACCTTCTGCAACCCCTCTTAATTCTAGTGTTTTCCCTCCATTGAGTTCTTTCTATCTTTTATATAGCTTGCTTGCATGTTGTCTCCTCCATTAGACTGTAACCTCCTTGAGGGCAGGGACTGTCTTTTACCTCTTTCTGTATCCTCAGTGCTTAGCAGAGTGTCTGGTACACAGTAGGTGTTTAATAAACATTTATTTATTGATTGAAATGTTTATTATAGACACTGATCTATTGAATAAGATAAATATTACAAAGATGAAGAGAGAATTAATAATAAATAACATATTTTCATTTGAATGGAAAGAAAATATAATAAAACCCTTTGAAGTAGAAATACATTTTAATATAGTAATTTGAATATTTGTTTTAAGATACATATTTTTTCTGTGGGTGTGTGTATACTTCCCCACCCCCATGATATATATATTTATTTTTTGGGGGGGTAGCATATGCTTGGGAGATGGTCTACAATTGGACCAATACAGTATTGTTAATATAAAGGAATTAAATAATTACTTGGTTTTATTTGAGTCAGGAGACAGGAAGTTAAAATAGTGATGGGTAATTTTCTTTTAAAAAAAAGCCTTTCCTTTTGAGTTATCTTTAAATTCATCTATTTCCTACAACATTAAAAAAAGAATTTCAGTGAAGTTGTATGATAAAACACTACTGTTCACTACGTGAATGCATTATGCAATGTTTTGGGGATATATATCAAGCCAGGGACTGACTGACACAAGAACTCTATGTGGGCCCCTTCATGATCCCATATCTCAAACCCTTCACTGTCTTATTAGATTAAATTCTCCAAAAATACTGATAAAAACATTAAATTATAAAGTAATCATAAATGGAGGCAGCTAGGTGATGCAGAGCACCAGAATTGAAATAAGAAAGACTCATCCTCATGGGTTCAAATCTGACCTCTGACACTTATTAGCTGTGTGACCCTAGGCAAATCACTTAACCCTGTTTACCTCAGTTTCCTCATCTGTAGCTGGATGGAGCTAGAGAAGGAAATGGCAAACTACTCTAGTATCTTTGCAAAGAAAACCCCAAATAGAGTTGCAAAGAATTGTACATGACTGAAAAAAATGACAAAACAACAAAAAATCATAAATAACTTTAATCTTCAAAAAGTGAAAATCTCTAAATGAAATCAGATACTGAAAAAAAAAGAAAAAGTAAGGACCCTTAATAAAAGTGGTAATATTATATAATCCATCATGGGATCCCTTCTATGATATAATCAGCCAGACCTTTAGCAGCATATTTTCTAAGATTAATTGCAAATATTGAGTGCTTTTAAGCCAACTCTTTTTACAACAACCATAATTCTAATTAATGGATATAATCATAGATAATAATGATGCATTAAATAAGGTGCTTTGCAATTTTAAAAATATTTTCACACACATCATCTCACTTCATCCTTGCAACCTTCCTATGAAGAAGATAATATAGAAATTATTATTATTATCCCCATTTTAAGAGTAGGGGAAGCAGAAATGCAAAGGTTATTACTTATTCAAGGTAATACAGTGAAACCAATATGGCAATATTATTCATAGGGTCATATATCTAGAGCTGGAAGAGCCCTCAGAGGCTATTTGTAAACTTTACTTCATAGATAAAGAAACTGAGGCCCAGGAAGTTTAAGTGCCTGACTCATAGTAGCCACTTCATAAATGCTGACTGAGTGACTTCTTTGACCTAGCTCACAAAAGCATCAGAAGCAGTATTTGAACCCAGACACTCTGGCGTCTCATCTACTAGACTTCTTCCCACTGTGCCAATGCTGCTATATCAACTAGAGGTTATAATTACTAGTATCCAACCTACTCATTATAAATGTCACTCTTAAGTACAAAAGTTAATAATAAAACAAAACTGAAAGATTATTATGAATTTAAAAAGCCTATAAAAATTTAAGATAGGTGAAAGCAAATACACATAAAAGCTATATTTTGCACCTTAATTCTTTTCAACAAATCTTTTAAAAGCATTGTACTATACGTAAAGCACTAAGCTGGGCCCTGAGAGACTTCTATTGTTTAGATATGACTTGTGTCTGTCCTCATGGAACTATTTCCAATCAGTTATAATAGCCAAGTTTTCAGCAGTGAATAGGGAAGAAAACTCAGTTTTCAATTAGAAGGAAATAAAAACAAAAACAAATAATCTAAATATATCCCTGAAGCTGTCTAGATATAGTGTATTCAATACATATTTATATCCAAGTTATATTTTTTCACTGTATCTGTGTTTTCAATCCAAATATTTTAACTCATTTAGGAGAATCTTTTATTAGAAGAAAAGCAGTTTCATTAGCTACTTTTTAAGACCGACACACCATCTACTGGTTTCTTGGAAACCCAGGAACAAAAAGATTTGGGCTAAAGCAGAAATGCCCTTAGTTCACTGGGTAAACTACCTAGCTCCAATTTACTCAAGGTTGGCAATATTAATTGTTTCATTCTCTCTCCTTGCTCCAACCTCTACAGGTTGTGGCAAAGAGGGATATTGGAGAAATGGAAAGAAGACTCGACCATTCACCTGAACACAAAAGATAACTCCCTCTTCTACACTCCAACTCATCTCATATCTCTTAGATGCTTACCCCACTCTCACTGTCTCCTACTTCACCTCTGTCTTATATGAAGAGAAGGTCCTCCTTGCCAATGCAAACATCTCTTCATGTACAAGTGATTCCATTTCACCTCATTTTCTTCTGCAGATTGCTCCCCCCCCCATATTATCCCCACTCACTAATTTTCAATCTCTCCCTGTTTACTGAATGCTTCCCTCCTGCCTAAAAACACATGCATATCTCTCTACCATTAAAAACTTGACTTAAGCTTTTCTCCCTCTTATCCTTTTGTGGCTGAACTCCTTGAGAAAGCTCTCAGCAATTGGTGCCTTCACTTCCTCTCTTCTCACTTCTTTCTAATCCTTCTGCAGTCTAGCTTCCAACCTCATCATTTAACTGAACTTGTTCTCCCTCTCTCTCTCTCTCTCTCTTTCCCTCTCTCTCTCTCTCTCTCTCTCTCTCTTTCCCTCTCTCTCTCTCTCTCTCTCTCTCTCTCTCTCTCAAATTACTGACTGCTAAATCAAATGGCTGATTCCCAATCCTAATCCCTCTTTACTTCCCGGCAGCCTTTGACCCTACTCATGACCCTCATCTCCTGAATACTCTCTTCTCTTTAGGCTTTCATGACCTCACTTTCTCCTGGTTCTCCTGCTAACTGTCTGACCTCTTCACTGTTCTTTGCTAGATCATCATCCAGATCATGTCCACTAACTGTGAGTATCCCTCAAGGCTTTATCCCATGCCCTGTTCTCTTCTCTTTGTATACTATTTTACTTAGTGATACCATCAGCTGCCATTAATTCAATTATTTCTATGCAGATGATTCTCAGATCTATTTCTTCAAGCCTAGTATATCTCCTGACTTCAGTCTCATCTCCAACTGCTACCCATTGGACATCTTGAACCAGATGGCCTGTAAATATTTAAACTCACCATGTCCAAACCTGAACTCATTCTCTTTTTACCCAAACCCTCCCCTCTTCCTAACTTCCCTATTACTGTTGAGGGCACTGCCATCCTCCCAGTCACCCAAACTCACAACCTAAAGTCATCCTTGATTCCTTACTCTCTCTCACCCTCTCTATCCAATCTGTTGACAAGTCCTGTCAATTCTACCTTCCCAATATCTCTAGTATATGAACCTTTCCTTCCTTTGACAACACCACAACTCTCGTGCAAGCTCTTATCAAATCACACCAGGACTAATTATTATTGTAATAGGTAGCTTTCTGATTAGTCTCTCAGTAACAAGTTTTCATTCTCCACTTAGCTATCAAAATGATCTTCCTAAAGTGCTGACCATATGAATTCCCCTCCCAGCTTCCATAAATTACTTCTGGGATCAAATACAAATCCTCTGTTGGACTTTTAAAGCCTTTCATAACCTAAACTCTTCCTACCTTTCCAGTCTTTGTATACCTTACTCCTCCATGAACATTATGATCCAATGACGTTGGCTTTCTTGCTGTTCCTCCAACATGACATGCCATCTCCTGATGGTGCATTTTCTCTCAGTTTCCCCCATACCATTTTATCCCCCTCATCTTCACTGCAGGACTTCTATGACTTTGTTCAAATTAAAATGCCTGCAAAAATTCTTCACTGGTCCCCCTCAATCATAGTGACTTCTTCTGTTGACTACCTCCAATTTGTCCTGTATATTTGCTTGCATGTTGTCTCTGCCATTGGACTACAAGTTCCTTGATAGCAAAGACTGTTTTTGCTCTTTTTTGGTATCCCTATCACTTAGTATAGTGCCTGTAATAAAGTAGGCACTTAATAAATTCTTATTGCCTTGACTTAACTTGACAACAACAAATTAACAATACTGGTTGGTGATCATGGGCAAGTTAAGTCCCTCAAGTGCTTTAGGCAAAACTCTCTTACATTATTTATCCTTCAAGAATTCATTATTTCATCAGAATGGTTGCTCCCTCCACTATCAAAGAGCATGACCTCTCTTTGCCTTAGTAGATGGTGCACATGTATGTGCATAACCCACCCTCAGTAGAATAAAAGTTCCTCTAATGCATGGATTGTGCCTTTCATTTTTGTCTCCCTATTATCTTCCTTTATACATGATAGTCTTGTCTTATAAATATTTGTTGAATTGAGTGGATTAGATTAGATCTCCAAGATCCCTCCTAGTTTTAACATCCAGAGGTTCTTTGGTAAGTTTCTTAAACAACTAATCAAGGCTGATTTCAGGAGGGATATATTTTTAGCTGTCCTTCGGTACGTCTCATCATCCCTGCTAAGTTTTTCCTAGATTTATAACAGCAGGCCTTTAAGTAGTGGGAGTTGAAAGAAAAAGCTGCAATGGAAAGGTAGGCAGAGATTGGAGGAGCAGAGTCACTCCTGCAGCTACCCTCATCCCTGCCTTGAAGTCCAGACTTTGGAGGGGAGGCAGAAAATAGGAGAAGTAAGGTGGGATGATTATGGCAAGACAGGAGTATAATAGCACATGGCAACCATCATGGAGTCAGAGAATTGAACTGAATTTGAATAGCTAATGCCAGTTAATTAGTGAGTCAGGAGCAATAGATGGCACATTCATAGACAGCTATAATCCAGAAGAAAGCATGATCCATGCCTGCATGAGGAAAGTACAAAGTGCTGTTTGATGTCCATGGGCATCAAGGCAAATAATCATTTCCAAAGGGAGAGGCACACAGGAAGGGGGAAATCAGGAAAACTGTGATGGCATAAATAGAGTGGTGTTTGGATCTCAAAAGTACATTTGATTTTGCTACATTTCACACCAAGGAGAGTATAAGAAGTCAACACTTCCATGTGCTAACACTCTGATCAAGGCATAAAACAGCACTTTGACATATATGCTTTGCAACTCTGAGTACAAATAGAGGGATAATTCAAGAATTTGACAACTGCTCTTTCCTGCTACAATTATAGTCTTATTAAAATTTTAATACAATTATACACATACATCTTCATTAATTCATTCACCATTTACTATATCTATTATTTCAACAGAGAGGCACCATGGGATAGTAGATGGAGAGTTGGCCTCAAATGGATTATTATTCTGTTTTAACAATTCATGGGCAGTTATGTGGCACAGTAGGTAGAGTGCCAGGCCTGAAGTCAGGAAGATGAATCTTCCTGAATTCAAATCTGACATCAAACACGTGCTAGCTGTGTGATCCTGGGCAAATCACCTAACCCTGTTTTTGCCTCAGTTTCCTCCTCTGTAACATGAGCTGGAGAAGGAAATGGCAAACCACACAATATCTTTGCCAAGAAAACCCCAAATAGGGTCACAGAGAGTCAGACGTGGTTGAAAAATGACTGAACAACAACAACAACAAATTAACAACGGTTGGTGACCAGGGCCAAGTAAGTCCCTCAATCCCTCAGTGCTTTAGTCAAAACTCTCTTAGGTTCTACACTGCAAAGAGAGGTCTGCTCTGCATGGGTAGAAGGAGTTTCCTCACTACTGAAACCAAAGGTCCAGACCCTATCTCTCTGTTATCTTAATATCATTGTGCTAGTTAATCCAAGGACTCAGGCCCAGAAAGTTAACTCTTCAAGGCTGAAGTCTTCTTCAGCATACTGTGATGGTTATTAGTCACAAAGAGGCTTCACCAAACATCCTCCCCAATCCAATCCCTGTGGCCATATAGTGATCATAGTCTTTTCCCTTGTCTCCCCTCTATAACAGGGCATAAATTGGGCTGTCCAGCAAAGCAAAATTTCTGAAACAGGAGCAGTTCTGATGAGCTGAATGTAGGCATTCTAATGGTTACCAAGGCAAAACTGATATTTGAAAATTTGCAACGATTTAAATAAATTCCAGAGCCTGGAATGTTTCCACTGAGCTGTATCTCTTGGCTGGGCAACTCACAGATAAAGTTCCAAGTTTTAGTCTCTAGCAATCATTCCTCACAGTGCATTTTAGGTGGGTAAACTATGTCTTTGGAGTCAATACTTCTAATGGGCAGAGCATTGGTTGGTTATTTAGAAGATATGGGTCAAAGCTTCATTCTTCTGCCACCTCATGACTATAGGTAACTCATTTAGACTCTGGGCCAAGGTATCCTCATCTGTAAATGAAAGTAAGAATATTTGTGCTATCCACCTCTTAGTTTCATTGTAAAGAAAGGCCTTTTTTAGACCAAAGTTACATAAATGTGTAAATATTGTTACTATTGATCACCACTTTTAATTACCTACATCATCTGGAGAAGTAGTATCTCTATATATCTTTAAGTTTAACATTCAGTCCTGGGATGTATAATTGAGTAAGTAAATGCAACCTCCCTGCAGAGTATCCACAGGAAGGAAGGAAACAAGCATTTATTAAGTACCTACTATGTTCCAGGCACTGTGCTAAGCACTTTACAAATATTATCTCATTTGATTCTCACAACAACCCCGAGAAGTTTTATAGTTGAGGGATCAGAGGCAGACAGAGGTTAAGTGACTTGCCCAGACTTACAAAGCTATGAAGTTTCTGAGGCTGGATTCAAATTCAGGTTTTCCTGACTCCAGGTCCAGTGTTGTGTCCACTTTACCACCTAGCTGCCTCTGTCCATAGTCCAGAGGTACTTGCTTATTGATTCCAACTCACTTCCTTTTCCTTTCATTCAGGGCAGGTGCAGAGCCTATTTCTTTCTTCCTATTTCATTGCCCCTCTCAGTGGGGAGGGTTTTGCTTAGTGAAGTGGTCAGGTTATAATAACAGGTCACATTTTTATGGTGCTTTATGGTTACAGTAATTGTAGCCCACATTATTACTAGTGCTTTAAGGCTTGCTAAGAGGTTTTTTTTACCCCATAACCACACTATGAGGTGGATAATTTCAGGATTGTTATCCTTACAAATACATCTTGATCTTAAGAGGCAAAGTGGAAAAGTAGATCGAAAACTGGCTTCCAAGTCAGGAAGATCTAGGTTCAAGTCTTGCCTTGGATACACACTGGCTATGTGATCATAGGCAAGATATTCAACTTCTCACTGCTGTGCTTGATGTTCTAAGACCCTAAATTGTAGAGTGGCTGCTGGTCTGTAATGGTAGAAGGAGTTTCCTCACTGGGAGTTCCCTACCCCAGTGAATCCCAGGTCCAGACACCAATAAATTATCTCATTTGATCTTTATTACAATCCAGTGAACATAAATATAGTCTCCATTTGTTTGTTAGATAAGGAAATTGAAGCTCTGGAAGAGTAAATTACTTTAGCTAATCTATGACAGAACCAGAACTTGAATTGGTGTCCTTTCCAATAACCACAACATAGGGATCAGGGGTCAAGAATTCAGAGGAATGCAAGAAGATACGAGAAAGGCCAAGCACTATTGGTGGAGAGGATCCATGGAAAGACTTAAGTAAAATCTGGCAGAGATGAGATGGGATAGTACTAACAGTGGTCAGGAAAACAGGACTGAGGAAAGCAGGCTTGGAAAAATGAACATTATTGAGGTTTTTTTTTTAACATTGTTCTTTCTGTAGTGGAATGGAAGCTCCTTGAGAACAGGGACTATTTTCATCATTGTTTTTGTATCCCTGAAATGTCTGATACATGGTAGGCATTTCATAAATGCATATTGAATTGAATTGCTTTGAATGCACTTGAGAAGGAGAAAAAAATGTTCTCTTGGCATATTTTAATTCTCACTGGCAGGCGATGACTCACAAACCACAGCTATGAGAGTGGGCTCCAAAGGTGGGTCTGAGCCAACAATTCCTCTTATTTTTCAGGAAGTTAAGCAAACTGGCAGAAATCATCATTACTGACAAATATTTGCTGAGAGCAAACTCACAAATCAAGTAATAAAGACTTGGGAACTAAACACCTAGTCTAAGAAAGGTGTCTATTTATTAGTAAGCAATGCTGTTTGTTAATCACTGGCTGCTGTCATAGGCAATACAACTTGTTAAATTAGGCCCTCCCTCCTGGGACTCCATTCACTCTGGGAATAGCTGTCATTGTTGCCTTAGCTCAGAGGGTGCTCTCCTTGGAGACTAATCACCAGGAATACTGCTTCCCTGCCTCCACCAGTTTTCATTATTTCTAAACAGCATCTCCTGGTGCTGTGTCTCCATAGCAACAGGGAGCCATTACTTTAAGATGCGCCACATGAAAATGGGTGGGAAGGAAAAACAATAATCACATGCTGTACTGTATCTTCATTTAGACTGCCTCTGATATAGCAAAGAGGAGGGTTCCCATTTTATAGAAGGAGAGACCAAGGCCCCCAAACTAAGAAAACCACTCAAGCATTCTGATTACACTCCTAGATTCCCATAAAGTTAACCTAACAGACGGAGCCATTATCCACTGTTTTGATAGAACCTACTGATCTACTAACCAAGGTATTGTTTTGGCTGATTTTTTCTCCCCATCAAACTGACTATATTGACCCCACAGCTGTGCTGACATCATTCAGATGGTCACAGAGGTTGTGGAACCTGTGACTCAGTAGAATGAGCAGCTGACCTGGAATCTGGACATCTGGATCCTCATTCCAGGTTTGCTGCTAAATAACTGTGGGAATTTAGTTAAGTCACAACTCCACTGTGTCAGCTGCCTTATCTGAAAGAGGAGGATGATAATACCTATTCTACCAAAGTTACAAAGTTGCTACTTGGGTGGGTACATGATCTCCTGGGTGTGGATATTCCTTCCAGCGGTAGAGATCACGATCCATCCATGTTTTCTCATTATGGAATTGTCAGAATTGGGTAAAAAAAAAATCACATTATAAACCATAACATCGTTTATACATATCAATGATTATCATTTTTAAGATTGTGGCTAGTGTATGTTCTGCCCTTGAGATGGTGACACTTCTCTTACGGATTTTTGTTATTGTTGTTCACTCGTTTTAGTCATGTCTGACTCTTCATGATCTCATCTGGGGTTTTCTTGACTGAGATACTGGAGTGGTTTGCCATTTCCTTCTCCAGCTCATTTGACAGATAAGGAAACTGAGGCAAACAGGGTTAAGCGACTTACCCAGGGTCACACAACTAGAAAGTGTCTGAGGCTGGATAGGACCTCAGGTCTTCCTGACTGCATGACCAATGCTTTATCCACTGTGTGCTTCCCTACAGATTTTTATGTTTCCTTAAATAATGTGTATCTCTTTAACATAAGTAGGCTTGGTTAATCTTAGCCAATTCTTTAATTCTTTCATTTTTTAAATGTTTCTTTAAACCATCTATCCACATTTGTATTAATCAAAAGATTTTTAAGAGCCATGCTTAGATGGAAAACTGGTAACTCAGCATACCCTGAGATACCACCCTCATGACAAGCTCTCAAGTTACTTGTTCTCTATTTTCCAAGATGATTTTATCATCTGCTCTCCCATGTGCATTCTTCAGTTGCTACTTAGTCACAAACATTTGCTGCTTTTCTCTTTTTTTAGATATTCTAGGGGTTTGGAGTCAAACAATTTTGAAAAGAAAAAAATGCATCAATTTAGAGTCTAAATGCCTTTATCCTCTTGGGCAATACAGCTAGAAAAATGTGCAACTGTTTCCTTGTCGTCAGAATTGTTCCTTGTTCCAATGACTTTTTTATTAGCATCTGGATAGACAAAATATTAAACATATTTGGACTTATGGTTAATGCTGTTCTTTTAAACATATACATTTGTTGTGATATAGTCATATTTTTCCAGCAATGGATAAAAAACAAAACAAAACAAGGGAGGTACCAGAAGGAGGTCATCATTTTAATATTTCAATGAAAAAAATGTAAATATTTCATTCTGATACCTTCACCTGACACATATTTGCAAGCTAATAATAAAAGAGTCTACCTTCGGATAAAATTAAGCAGAAATATCCTTTCAATTTCTGAAACTTCGATTCCAATCAAGATTCCATATTATGGATATACATGCTGGATTTTCCACCTTAACTGATGTCATTTGGGTAATAATCAAAGCTATTCATTTAGAATTTAAACACTATTACTGATTTTTAAAAAGAATTGGACTAATGGTTTAAAGTTATGATGTAAACCGGTTACCTGTCCACCAACCACTCAGAACCCCCAACTGTCCGAAGCTTTTTCCTCATTGTATCACATACGGACACTATAACCAACAAAGCATCAAACATTTGTTGAACATCTCCAACATGCAAGGTTGCCCACGAAACTTTTACTTTGGGGTTTCTTTCTCAAATTCTATACTTGGAACATCTAGACTTTTTTTTTTCCTTTTGCCACCTGGTCCAACAAGAATGACTCACTGCAGGCAAGTATTTACTGAGCATTGGCTGTTTGTCATTGTAGTAAGTACTATATACCAAGCTCCCCAGCAAAGCCTACTAGTTAATACTTCAATTTCTTATTCAACCTTCCAAATGAACACTCCAGCATTTGCAAAGAAAAGTTACATGAGAAATATATACCCAAATGCTCTAGAAATTTTAAGGGTCTGTGGAGGTCCCTCCTTAGGGTAATTATAAACTTTAAGTTTACTTCTTAGCTTCCTTTGGAAAAGTCAAATGATTTTTCTAAGTCTACCCAGTAAGTGAGAGGCAAGAAGACAGAGATCTCAGGACCTCTCCTTGCAAAGTTTGCTTGAATGACTATGGATCCTAAATAAGTTACCCAATAAAGCATTCATTCTTATGATGTCAGACCCATTGAATCTCTGGGAATGAAAATCCACTGTTGCTCCCTTCTCCAAACTGACGAAATGGAAGAAGAGGCCATCCTTAACCCAACACTTCCAGGAAACTGCTTAACATTTCTTGGGATAGTGTTGTACAATGAGGAAAAAACATTACATGGAGCCAGGAGACCTGAGTTCTAGACTAGGCAATAGGGAACTGGGCAAGACACAACTACTCTGGCATTCAGCTTCCTGAGCTACAGAAGGAGCGGGTTGGACTAGGTGATCCTAACATCCATTCCAACTTGAAAACCTATGAATCTAAGCTACAACCTTGTATTAAGAGAGGTACTTAGAGAGCTGGATTAATTCTTTCAGGTCACTGGGGTTCCATTTATTGTCCTGAAGCAATAACACCAGATCCATCATGTTTAATGCTTCCACCTTAATTATTGCACTGACCACTGTCAAAGAAGGAAACATTATATATAAACCCCGTTAATGCCCTGAACTTATAATAGTGTGTGCTCAAAATTCAGATACAATACTCATAGAATTCCAATTTATTAAATGGGTGAACAAAGTATGTTACTACTAGTTAGCAGATTATGTACATGTTACCCATATCTATAATACATTCATGTCTCCAAATTAGTGTTCATTGTATTTTAGTCATACTTAGTACCTCTGACATGAGGATCTCAAAGTTAAAACCTTTTTGTGCATTATTTTATCTGAGCAGAATATAATAAAGTCCAATTCTAACACATTCGTATTTAATTAACTTAGAATGCAATAGGCATTCTGATAGGATGTAATGTCTTTGAGGGCAGGGACTGTCTCATTTTTTTCTCTGAATCTTCAGTGTCCAGCACAGTGCCAGCCAGTACTTAACAAGTGCTTAATAAATGTCTCTTGATTGATAGGTAAGGCCATATTCTCCCGAATATAAGAACTATATTTAAGTGTTTAAAACAATATAGCTGATGAGAGGCAGCTGCATGGCATGGTGAACTGGGGGCCCGCTTTGGAGGCAAGAAGATCTAGCTGAAGTCTTGGCTATGTGACCCTGGTCAAGGGACTTATCATTTCAGGACCTCTGGACAGCTCGCTAAGGCTGTCAAGTATAGATGAGGTGCTGATTGGTTGGATTGGTTTTAGTAAAAAGAGATTCCTCTTCCTCACTGGGAATTCACTATATCAGTGAAATAATTGGTCTAATCCAAATATAAAGACATGTGTATACACACACACACACATATATATATATGTATATAGGATTATGAGATAGAGAAAAGGGTGGAGAAGGGGGACAGAGAGAGAAAAGAGAAGGAGGAGGAAGAGGAGGAGGGAGGGAGAGAGGACAGAGAGACAGAGAGAGACAGAGACAGATAGAGGAGGGAGGGAAGGAGGGAGGGAGGGAGAGAGAGAGACAGAGAGAGACAGAGATCTGAGTCTAATGTAAAGACAAATGGATTTGGAGTCAGAATTGCTGGATTAAATCAGACATCTTCCTATTTATTTGCTGTATGACCTTGAACGAGTTATTTAGCCTCACTTCAAATTTCCTCACCTGTAAAATGAAGTTGTTGGACCAAATGATGTCTAAGGTCTCTTTTCGCTCTACATCCTATGAGGTAAAGGTGTAGGTTGCCCTGTGCCTCAAAAGCAGTACTACAAAATACAGGATGTCCCCCAAGGTCTTAGTACTCATTTTAAACTGTAATAGCTTAAAACCAGAGCAAAGACTTTTGGGGACACCCTATATTTCTAACTATCCTTTGGTAATTTGAAAAATCCTTGTGCAATGTGCATCATTACTCAAATTTATATTTTATACATCTAGGTTTTTGTAGGCCTGTCTTGTTAATAACATTTTTCTGGTGATGCTATATGGCTGTGAGACATAGAATATCATTGTTTCTGAAGAAATCAAGGGTGAGAGTGACCTAAATGGAAACACAGAGGCCCATGGTTGTTTTGAACAGGTTTTCACACATTATAAATGAAGAAATACATGAGGAAAAATAGAATAAATGATGTCATTAAAAAGATGTGTGAAAAAATAAGCCAGTTCCATAAGGAGAATGAGGTATAATCATTGGATACTCCTTCTTCTACTACTACCCATGCAGTATAAAGAGAACTAGAAAAAGACCTCAGCACATTGGGTGGCCTCCTGTGGAGCATTTATAGAAAAAATATAGACAACAGTTATACAAGAAGGGCAGATACAGATGAGTCGCAATTTGCATTGTTGCTGGGAGTAGCTAAATCAGGAGTTCTTAACCTGAGATCCATGGACCTCTTAAGGATCTGTGAATACATTTCAGGGCATCCATAAACATAGATGGGGGAAAAATTATATCTTTATTTTCACTAACCTCTAACTAAAAGTTAGTATTTCCTTCAATTATTTAAAAATACGTTTTCAGTGAAGAGTCCATATTCTTCACCAAATATGTCAAAGGAGTTCATGAAACAAACAAACAAAAAAGTTAAAAACTATGGATCTAAAATCAAAACAATCACATATCTAGACTGAGTTTTCTTAGAGTAGGCAATGGAATATGATACTGTGAGGCCCTAAGCAAGTTACTGTTCTGTGACTCAGTTTTCTTATCTGTAAAATGGTGGGAGGTGTTTGAACTCAATGTTTTCTTCAGGCTCTAAGTCTAAGCCTACACTTGCATCGCTAATTCTAATGGAAATTCACCATTTAAGCAAGGATAAAAGAGTCCAAACTATGCAAAAGAAATATAAGTGTGATCAAATTAATACTAACCCTAGATGAACAATAAACTTGCCTGTAATGAACATATTTTACACAGAAAATCCATATTTTACACAGAAAATAGTTAAGGTTAGAACTCCTAGTTTCTTTCCCAGATCTTTCTATGACTACTTTTAATATCCTGAGAAAGTCTATTTTAAACTGATCTGACCGTGGTTCTTTTTCTCTATTTGTAAAATGGTGAACCTTCTGGATGATTAGGGTTTGGTGTTTTTTTTTCTTGCCCCCTAGGGCTAGTATTAAAGAGATGATATTTTCAGTGCACTTTGAAAGCCTCCGATCCAAACAAATCTGTGAGTACTTTTATTTGCACATACAGCACAGTCTAATCCCACTGTAATAATAGGTCTGGGCAGAACCTATTTGGTGATTAAAATCTGAAATAACACATTAGGAACATTCCCAGGCCATTAGTGCTCCCTTGATTTCATTCAGCTTGGCCCTTACTACAGAGGTGCATCTGTCCATCAGTGCAACAGGAAAGTCAGTGCTTTGGGAGAAAAGGAAGAGAAGAGTAAAGATGTAATGAAGCCTGCATTTCACAGAACCTAGATATATGACCCAAAGTGGTCAGTTCAGAGATGGCTTTGAGTTCCCTATAAGTAACTCCTACTGGCAATATTCTCAGTCACCCAAATGAAGCACTGATTTCTGAAGGACTTAAAACTTAGTGGTTTGGGTTTTGTTTTTTTTTCAAAGCTTTCCTTGATTCCCCCAGTTAGGAAACAGCTCTCTTTTTTTTTCCTAACCTCAGACCTTACATTTGCACATTAAGATAATATATAATGGAAATGTGCTTCGTATGACTACACATATATAACTTATGTCAAATTGCTTGCCTTCTCAATGTGGGGGGAAGTGTAGGAAGAGAGGGAAAAATGTTAAAATTATTTTTACATATAATTGGGGAAAAATAAAATATTTAATTTTTTTCAAAAGATAATGTATAGCATTATGTAAAGTCAGATATTATTATTTTCTTATTCTTCTCACCTCATTCCACGGAACCCAAATAGAAAAGGCCTTAGGACAAAGACCCTATACCATCACGTTCTTTTACATTTAATGTTTGGAGGATGTGTACAGGGAACTAAAACGGCTGCTTCCTTTTATTTGAATAAGAGTATTAGAATGTAAAGTCATCTTCTGTAGACTTCTTATTATTAATTATTAGTTTTCATGAACTTTTCTTTTTGGTCTGGGATTTAAATTTCATCTTCTTCATGGAAGTTCCTCTGACCTATGCAGATCAGCTGTTGGTTTGTAATTTAGAGTGAACAGTAAAGTGATTTGTCTGTGATAATATAATTGGCATTTTATTGGAAACAGAGCATGGATCCAGGTCTTCCGATGCAAAGGTTGGCCATCTATCCACAAAGTCGCGCTGCCTCTTCTTTTGTCTTTCTGAAGTTCTATTTTATATTATGGTTATTTGTGTACATGTCTTATCTTCCAATTTAGTTTGTAAACTCTCTGAGAGCTTCAAGGACTGTGCACCCAGAACCTGTCACAATACATGTAATAGACACTAAATATAGGTTTAATGAATTTGAATTTAGTTGTTTGCTTGGCATGTGAATTATCATTTGCAAAGCGGTGGAGGATATGAGCTATTTCATTTATGGGGATTAGACTCAATGACCTCTAAGGTCCATTCCAGTTCTGGAAATACATGATAGTAAGCTCATTGTAGAAGCACCTCTCTTATCCAGAGATAAGATTTCTGGTAACTCTATTCATCTAGAATTCAGTCACACATTAGAAGTAAATTAAAAAGTCCTGCCTTGAATAGCAAATAGCTTCCATGAAGTCTCATTTCATAGGAGAGATGAAGCCACTCACATGACTTTTTTTTTTTTTTTGCTTTTTTGGTAAGGAATTCAGGGTTAAGTGACTTGCCCACATAGCTAGGAAGTGTCAAGTGTCTGAGGCAGAAAAAATACTCTAACTCACTATTTTTTTTTTTGTGAGGCAATTGGGGTTAAATGACTTGCCCAGAATCACACAGCTAATAAGTGTTATGTGTCTGAGGCTGGATTTGAACTCAGGTCTTCCTGACTTCAGGGCCAGAGCTCTATCCACTGCGCCACCTAGCTGCCCCTCATGATAATTTTTTAACTACCCTTTATTGTTCTTCAGTCATTTCAGACATTTCTGACTTTCTGTGACATCACCTTGGGGTTTTCCTGATAAAGATACTGGAATGGTTTGTCATTTTCCTGCGTTAGCTTATTTTATGGATGAAGAACCGATGCAAATAGGGTTAAGTGACTTGCCCAGGATCACAAACCTAGAAAGTGTCTGAGGCCAGATGTGTACTCATGAACAGGAAATTCCTGATTCCAAGCTCAGTGCTTTATCCACTGAACCACCTAGCTGCCCCTTTAACCAGACAACTGTATGTAAAATGAGGCTGAAAATAAATATAGAAAGCAGTAATGACAATTGGAGTCAGAAGTAGAAATAAAAGAAAATAAAGAACAGTAATGTCAGTCATTTAGTGTAGGGACAAAGAACTCTATAACACTTCAATGTCCCTAGGAAGAAATGCTATATTAATTACAGGTTAGTACATAAAGATATTTGTCATGAGTACTGTGAATCATTAAAAAACAAAATTGTGTTCATTACATGTTGTTTAAGAATGCTGGAGAGTGAATATTGTATTATAACTGCACTGACCGGAGACTTACTTTCCCTTTCTTGCAAGGGCACAGGTCACTTGGAATTCCATCCCTGTTCTATCTCAGCCTCTTTATCTAGAATTACTTATCAATCAATTACTTGTAAATCATGACATCATCTCAGCCTTTATCCACTATCCACTCCTATTTCTTCCAGACCCAACATGTGGCTTCAGTAACTCAAACCTCAAAGTTGTGATTAATTAGATGAGTAAAAGGTGACATTCCAAGCAGTTCCCACCTCACAACCCCATGGCAAATACTACCTTTCAGGTTGGAGTCCATTGCCATTATCTTTAGTATCCTGAACTACATACAGAAGAGAGATAACTAGGAATGACAACTGCTTAATCAAAACTTTCCAAATCCATATACTACAAGAATGGTAACCTGTAGCCATCATTGATTTTCCATGACTCAGGAATAAGTATTACTGCTGAAAATTCCCTTTTGTTCTCACTGGGCATGGTGGCATGGCAGCCACAAGTCATGCTACCCAAGCTGCTTTCTTTTCTACCTCTTTGTACTCCTTGGTTATAATACATTTGGGACCCCTGTCCCTGTGGCTTTCACCTGGGTATACTTTACATCTTTTTGCCGAGTCAAACAGAAATCTCTCCAGTCTGGCACTGTAGACAGCAATATTGTCTCCATTCTTTTAAATTCCCTGCATACATTAATGTGCATACTTCAATAGCTTCAGAAACCTATTGGAGACCACCTAGAAAGTATTTTCATGCATGCACCCTTTTCCTCAAAGCCTTCTATTGGATGTAGTCCAGAAGCAGATGTAGATCTGCTCTAAGGAGACATGTCCTTTACGGTATTTTAGGAACATTACTATCAAAATAAATAACAGCTATCATGATGTTGTAGGGGATGAGCTTCAATCATCTGGAAAATTAATTTATGCAGAACCGTTTATCTCCCAATTACACAAGATAAATGAGGTACTACTTTTGCATGTAGAAAAATGGATGTTTTTTATATATAAAAAAGGAATGTTCTCTAAGAAGAAGTAGGAGGCTCAGTTAACAGTTTAGATATGCTGCAAACTGACAGGATTGTATTTATCTGCCCTTCACAAGCTTATGTTTTTTCGTGATCTTAGTATTTCTCGTGTTCAGATGATTATAAACTGTTTGCTTTTCCAACTACAGTTCAAGATATTCATGGATTCAGAAATTAGGTAAGGATGTCTGAAATACTTTCATCCAATCCATTCATTTTACAAAAAAAGGAAACCAAAACCTAGAGAAAAGTACCTCAAAGTTAAATATTTAGTTAGTGGAAGGCATGGCTTGGATTCCAACTCAGGTCTCCTCACTCTTAGTCCAGGAGGTCTTTTCACTATACCTACTGGCTTCTCTAGCTTTACTCCTAATAAGGAATGCCTACTACCTTGCTTGTTTTTTTTTTCTTTTTTTCTTTTCTTTTCTTTTCTTTTCTTTTTTTTTTTGCGAGGCAATTGGGGTTAAGTGACTTTCCCAGGGTCACACAGCTAGTAAGCGTCAAGCATCTGGTCGGAGACCGCATTTGAACTCAGATCCTCCTGGTTCCAAGGCCAGTGCTCTTTCCCCTGCGCCACCTAGCCTCCTACCTTGCTTGTTTTTTAAGCATATTTAATGTTCCTTCCCCACAAACAGTTCAGAGATATTAACAGAAATAGGAAATTATTTTCAGAGTAAGAACTGTGAGATACTAGGTAGTTTCAAATTTTTAAGTAGTAATTAATTATTCTTTAGTTAAAATAGAATTATTAGTTGCAAAAACCAAATATCACTTTTAGTATGCATCATATGATTCCCTCTTCACCCCCAAATACAGGTCTTTTTCTCTAATGTAAAACTTCTAGAGCTCAGGGGCTCTACTTTTAAAAAATGCTTAATTAAAATGATTAAGTGAGCTTTTAAACTTCTATCTTGACTAATTTTTATTATAATTATTTTCTGAAAGAAGGAGTGATCTAAAGGTCCTGGCTTTTGGTCAACCTAGTGGGGAAATTAAATATTTTGTGAATGTTTCATTCATTTTTTTTTCATATCCACTAAACATTTAACTAGCATTTAAGTGTTTGTTATGTCCCAAATACTGAAGTACTGGGGAAGAAAAGAAAAAGAAAAAATTGGCCTTGGCCTCAATGAGCTTTTACTGTTACATTCTCTGTTTCTATTTACATGATGATGAGAGTTGGAGAATCACAATACTGAGCTGACTAGATCCATTACAAATTTATACTAATTTATATTTATATTAATTTCCACTGGGCCCTCACAGCAGCAAGACATTCCTTCTCCATCTCCCTAATCAATTCATCATTCCACTCACAATAGCAGCCATTCCAAACCTTTTCATCTCTCCTCAAACATTCCAAGACATCCCTATCCTCCAGGTTAAGGACCTTGCCTAATGAGGCAAGGATGAATCATCTCTTTTCCTGTATCACCAAGAGGGATAGATACTTTCTTCTGTCTAGGGTTATATGACCCTGCTTTCACTTGGTTCTCCTCCTACCTATCTGACTTCTCAGTATCCTTTGCTAGATCTTCATCCACGTCACATCCACTAAGGGTGGGTGTTCCCCAAAGCTCTGTCCTGGGTCCTCCTCTTTTCTCCCTTGATATTATCTCATTTGATGATCTCATCAACTCCCATGGGTTAAATTATCATCTCAGATGATTCCACCTCCTAGCTTCATTAAAAATTCAGCTCAAATCCCACCTTTTGCAAGAAGGCTTTCCCGGTCCTCTCACTGCTGTCACCTTTCCTCTGAGATTACTTCCCATTTATGAGGTTGTTTGATATTGTCTCCCTCATTAGAATGGAAGCTACTTGAGGGCAGGGATTGTTTCTGCTTTTCCTCAGTGCTTAACACACGTCTGGCACATAGTAAACACTTAATAAATGTTTGTCATGCTTGATGATGATTTCAGCAGAGGATACGGTATGTAAATAATCAGGCACATTCAAGATGTATTCAAAGTAGATGGAAGATATTTAGAGAGCGGAAGACTCTAGGGGAAGGCTTCATTAAAAGAAACGAAGTCATTTAGTGAGAGCTCTTTTCCCCTCATCGTCAACTTGAAGTATTCAGATATTTTTCTCTACTATCATCTATTCACCCCTCTCTCACATGAGGAGCTGGCCTTTTTCCTTGCTAAGGCAAACCTGCCAATATCCTCTCTTGATCCCAACCTCTCATGTCTTCCTAGCAGATTGGATCTACTCTCATCCCCACTCTCTTACTAATTTTCAATCTTCCTATTTTTTACTGGTTGCTACACTTGCCTATGTCTCCCCCTACCTTAAAAAATCCTCATTTGATCTGACCATCCTTACTATCATCCTATTTGTCTCCTCCCTTTTTTGACTGAATTCTTATACAAAGCCAACTCTAATCAGTGCTTCTGCTTTCACTTCTCTCACTCACTTGTAAACCCTTGGCAGTCTGGCTTCCAACCTCATTATTCAACTGAATAATAATTTGCAATTTCCCGAAGTTGATCTCTTAATTGTTCTATCTAATGGTCTTTTCTCAATCCTCATCCTTTCTCACCTTTCTGTAAACTTTGACCCTATTGATCACCCTCTTCTGAATATTCTCTTTCCTCTAGATTTTTATGACACTCCTCTTAACTAGTTTTTCTCTTATATATCTGACCTTTCAGTATTCTTTGCTGGATCTTCATCCACTAAGTGTGGGTATTCCCCAAAGCTCTGTCCCCGGGCCCTCTTCTCTTTCCTCTTGATATTATCTCATTTGGCAATCTCATCAGTTCTCATAGACTAAATTCTCATCTTTATGCAGATGATTCTCAGATCTATTTATCTAGGCCTAACATCTATCCTGACCTTGTCTTGGCTTATATTACCAACTACCTATTGGATATGTTGATCTGGGTGCCTTATAGACATCTTAAATTCAACATGTTTTTTCACATGTTGCTGAACTTATCTTCTCCCCAAATCCTACTCCATCTTAACTTCCCAGTTACTTTCAAGGGGACCACCTTCCTCTTAGCTACCCAGGATTGTAGCCTTGGTGTAAACCTCAATTCTCAGTCACATATCTTGCCCTCACCTCTTCACACCTAGAATTTTTCAATAGTCTGCTAGTTAAGATCCCTGACTCAAGTCTCTCCCCACTCCAGCCCATCCTCTACTTGGCTATCAAAATGATCTTCCTAAAATTCAGGTTTTACCATTTAATCTCCCTACTCAATAAATTCCAGTGATTCCCTATTACTTCCATAATCAAATATAAAACCTTGTTGTCTTTTAAAACCTTTCATAACTTGGCCCCTTCCTATCTTTCCAATTTTGTAGCAGGAAGATGTATATGTGGTAAAGGGGAGGTAATCTCAGAGGAAAGGCACTAGTAGTAAGCACTTCTTGCAGAAAAGTGGGATTTGAGCAGAGTCTTGAATAAAGTCAGGAAGTGGAGATAAGGAGGGGAATCCAGGAATGGAAGACAGCCAGTTAATAAGCAGAGGTGAGAGATGAATTATTGTGCATAAGCAACAGCAAGAATGCCAGGATTGTTGCTAGATCAAAGTGATATGGAAATGAGTGAGGTGTAAGATAATTAGATAGGTAGCAAAGGGCCATGTTATGAAGAGTTGTTTGCATACTGTTTCCCTCATTAGAATGGGAGGTTCTTGAGGGCAGGAACTGTGTTTTTACCTTTTCTTCACTGCAGGTTATCTGGCACATAGTAAACACTCAATAAATATTGTTGATATTTGATGATGATTTCAGTGGAGGATATGATGTGTAAATAATAAAGTACATATAAGATATATACAATATATATGTGGCTTTTTAAAACACTCAAAAGACAGATAACAAAAGCATGGCATAGTTCTTTAAGAATTATTGAATTTTCCATACACATTTGATTGAGTATGGAAATCTATCTTACCCTACAGGAAAATAGGGGGGAAGGGGATAAGAGAACAGAGGATGAGAGAAGGGAGGGCAGAGGGCAGAGGATAATCAGAAGCAAACACTTCTGAGGAGGAACAGGGTCAAAAGAGAGAATAGAATAAATGGGGGGAGGGATAGGATGAAGGGAAATATACTTAGTTTTTCACAACATGACTACTATGGAAGTGTGTTGCATGACTACACATACATAACCTGTATCGAGTTGCTTGCCTTCTCAATGAAGCCTCTATCCCAGCTTTGTAATCAGATTTATGAACTACTTATCTATATCTTCTTTATGTCCAAGTGGCCTCTGGTATATTACAATGGTAATGTCATTTTTGGCAGAACTATGAATTAGTCCAATAATTGTGGAAAGCAATTTGGAATTATGCAAATAAAGTGACTAAAATGTCCTTACCATTTCTCCTAGAGATTTCAGTGCTAGGTATATATACCCCGAGAAGATCAGGCAAAAATAAAATTTTCATATACACCAAAATATGGCAGCAAAGAACTAGAAATGAAGTGGATGTCCACTGATTGGGGAATGGCTAAATTGTGGTACATGAACGTAATAGAATGTCACTGTGTTGTAAGAAACAATGAACATGATGAATAGAGAGGCATGGAAAGACTTATATGAACTGATGCAAAGTTAAACATGTAAAGGAAAACAATATGCATAATGTAGACAATAACGTAAATGGAAAGAACAACCACCACACATCTTCATAGAACAAGTCTGGCTTCACAAAACAGGTATAAGACAGTACTTCCTCTACTCCTTTGTGATGGTGCAGGAAGAGGGGCAGGGATACAAAGGGAAATAAAGGCAATTAAAAAAATCAACGGAATCTATTATTTTAAGAAAGAATTGTGGAGTTTTTAAAGCTACTGCATATTTAAGAAAGGCTACTAGGTGACTCAGTGCATAATGCTAGCCTTATAGTCAGGAGGACCTGAATTCAAATCCAGCCTCAGACACTAGCTTTGTGACCCTAGGCAAGTCATTTAACTCTGTTTGCCTCAGTTGCCTCATCTGTAAAATGAACTGGAAAAAAGAAACGGCAAACCACTACAGTATCTTTGCCAAGAAAACCCCAAACGTGGTCACAGAGAGTCGGACATGACTGAAAATGACTCAACAACAATAAAATATTAAAAAAAAAGAGATCCAAGAAGGTATCGAATTGCTGCTCAGGATGATTGGGATGATACCATTCAACAACAGAGAGAAGGTAGAGTTGCTCAACTCTCTTTTTGTGTCTTTTTTTTTCTCCTGCCAAGGAGAATGCTTTTTGGAATAGAAAGGACTGAACAAAAACGACTTTTAGAGAATTGATACCTAAAAAAGGTAAGGATCTATGAAGAGCTCACCAAGTTCTACCTGAGTTCAAATCACTAGGTCCAGATAGACTGCATCCAAGGTTTCTGAAAGAACTGGAAGATGTGATTTCTGAGACAACAACGGTGATTTTGAAGAGATGGGAAAAGTAACACAGGTTTGGAGAAGGGCAAATGCAGAACAATGTCTGCAAACCACAGGCAAGTGAGTTTAATTTATATATTTGGAGAAATTCTAGACTGTGCAATCAAAGTGATTGTTAATAATCATCTAGAAAAAGAAAGAGCCAGCATGGCTTCAAGAATAGGTTTTACCAGTCCAAATTTTCCCCAGCACTTAGCACAATGCCTGGCACATGTTAGGAGCTTAATAAATGTTTAAAGATTGATTGAAGGTTTTCATTTTTTCCCCTTCAGAGTCAACAGATTGAGGGAATGTTGTATATGGAATATATCAAAAATCTGGCAAAGCTTTGGACAAAGTGCTACTCATGCTACTCTTGTAGAAAAGATGAGGACTAGATGATAGTATTATTAGATGAATTTGGAACTGACTGAATAGCTAGACTCCATAAATAGTTAAACATGACTTAATGTCCACTTGGAAGGAGGTCTCTAATGGAGCGCCCACAGGATCTTTATTGAGCCCAGTGAGGTTAGCATTTCTATTTATGATTAGTATAAAGGAAAACATTGCATATCAAATTATCAAATTTTCATCTGTTACCCTGAACTAGGACTTAGATTTCATAAAGCTAATATTCATGAGATGCTTAAACATTTTAGATTCTGCTTGGCAACATAAATAGTCTGATGCTGCTGACTGTTGTTATTTTAATATTTATTAGAAAAAGAGTGGATTTCATATAGAACATTACAGAGATAATATCCATCTCTAACCAATTTTAGAGTTTTACAAAGAAAATAAAATAGAAAAGCTATAATATTGCATGATTATATGTGAAGAATAGCATATCAAGAAATGATGCAAAATTTTCCTAGTACCAGTTTCTATCTTTCATGGTAATTAATTTCCTTTTTCTGAGGAACAACTAGGACAACACTAGGACAAAATTTTTTTTTTTAATGTTGAGGGTGGGGGCAATCCCTTTTGAAGTAGGATCACTTTTTCCAGGGCTGAACTACTCAAGCAGAAAGCACCAACAAGCTTATCCACCCTCTCATTTAGTAGAAAAGCGTAATCGTAACATGCTGCTAAGTTTGGGAGCACTCTTGTTTACTCTGAACTTCGGAAACATAGGACTGTGAGAAGTCGAAAAAATACGTCAAACCCTAGGCTTTTGACTAGGAAAAAATATGTCAAACTCTAGATCTTTGATGATACTTAGCTGAACTTTAAAAAAAAATGATAAGTACAACAGAGTAATAAATTGAGTGGCAAAAGATGGATACATTTTTAAATGAAATGATTTTACTTTAAATATTATAAACATGGATAATGGTTTAATAATGAAAAGGCCATGAAGTACATGTATGAATGGATTGAATGTTTATAAGTTTAGTTAAACAAAAGCACAATTTGGAAAACATTATTTATTGAACTAACTTTAAAATGTTCAAGGGTGACTAAATGCTTACTCATTATTATTATTGATATCAAACACATAGGTAAAATAAAACCCAATATTTAAATACCATCTACGTATCTGTACATATATGTAGACATATACCTAAATGGAATTATAAATACATTATTAATTGTAATACTATGTGAAATGATAAAATTCAACATTAAAACTCCATGTAGTATATGGATACATATATGTGCCTATGCATATACACATACACATATATGTGTATATATGTGTCTTTGTGTGTGTGTATGTAGGTATGTATATTTGAAAGTTTGTGCCATTTTGCAAACTTGAAGCCACTGAAAGTAATTCATCTGTCCTACTCTCTCCTTCCACCCTTTTCCTCTGCCCAGAGAGTTATCTCAGGCATCAAGAAGCATGATAGAATATTGGGCCCTTAGAGATCACCTATTGTAATTTCCTCATTTAAAGTGAAATGACTTGCCCAAGCACAGAGGAAGAACAAGGATTCTAATCCAGGTTTTCTTGACTTTCAGTTCTTTACATTTCATGTGACCATCTTATCAATAGCCCTACAGAAGTATAGTTATGGTTTCACAAGGATAATACCAATTATGTGTTGTCCTTCACATGTGAAATTGAACCTGTTGACCCATTTCATATTTAAAATTATTCTTCTATTCCATAGCACTCAATTTGCAGAGACCCAACTCTGCATCCTCATTCTTTTTCTCCTTTATGTCCAGCAGCATGTGTTTTTAGGTTATTGCCTGGGGTTTAGGAGGGCAGGTTGTTGTAGAATAAAACATTCAGAGTTGCCAAAATTGGAAATGGCGGCCAGGAAAGGCAGTAAGTTCTCCTCACTGGAGGTCTTCTGACTGAGGCTGAATGATCAATGGCCAAACATGTTATAGTGGGTAATCCTATCAGGCAGAAAATGGCTGCTATGGTCCCTTCCAACTTGTAAATTCTGTGATTCTGTGACATCCTACTGATTATTGACAGGGTCTATCTGAATGAATTAGGATGGCTAGCTTACTTTATAGTTTACAAAAAATTTCTTCACAACACATTTCAGCAGAAAGTAGCACTGGTATTGACATTCTCATTTTATAAGAGAGGAAACTGAGGCTCAGAATGGTTCAATGGATAAAGCAACTTATCCATCATCATGTAGCTATTTATTATTAGAGCTGAGGTCCAAATCCAGATCTTCTGACTCCATAGCACAGTGTTCTTCCAAGGCAAACCACTCCACCTGATGTTCTCCATATCAGACATTCCCTCTTCGGTCTCTGAATCCATCTCTGAAGGGTGTGACTTGTGTCTGGAATATTCCTCCTCCTCACTTCTATCTCTTGGAATCAATAACAATCCAAAGTTCAGCTCAGGTACCCTCTCCTATAAAAGGCCTTTCTCGATTTCCCTTTTGTTAGTGATCTTCCTCCCTCCCTTTGTATTTATTTCATGCATATTTTATACTTAGAGAAGGAGTGTGGCCTGTTGGATAGAAAGTGGGTCTCAGAGTTGGGAGTCTCATTTCTGACACAGGCTAGCAGTGTGATCCTGGGTAAAATCATTGCAACTCTTAGTGCATCAGACAACTTAATCTCTAAATTGAAGAGAAAATATGGTGGCATTAATTATTCATCATGAACTTTTTGCACTGATGAGGAATTAAATATATATATATACACATGTATACATAATTCACATTTATATGAATTTATATACATATGTGTGGTATACATATAATTAATACATGTCTTCATATACATACATGCATATATACATATATATACACATATTTGAATATACACATTCTATTTACTATATACATATATATATATATATAGTTTTTTCCCTGTTTCTTAAGGGCAGGCAGGAATTGTTACTTTTTCTTTCCTTCTATCCCTAGCACATAAGTATGAATTCCAGCTATACCATCTTGTCTTTCATCTAAGTTGTTGCTATGCAAAAGATCAATAATTACACATAATAATTACACCCAGTTAAATCACAGAATATTAAAATGAGAAGGAATACTTAAGAGGAAATACCATTGCTACTATAATATAAACAAAATGGAGTGGGTTTTCCTGGTTGTAAACAAAATTGCTAGGAAAAAAATGATAAGAGTTTACTGTGCAGGCTTTGATCTCAACTGTTTCATTGAGATGCAGGCACATCTCAAATTTAGTGTACAAATGGAAATGTCATGAAATCAAAACAGGTTTTCAGTAACAAAATTTGGATGCAGTGCTGATAAGCACTCTGCTTTTCTGCAAATTAAGGAGCAGAAAAAGGAGCTATGAGAACACCTGATTTAAAGTCCCAAGCAGATTCTTTCCTTAGGGTTCCTGGCAACATCAGTGGTTTAACAATAACCATGTTTTGAAAGAATGATGCTAATTAATGTTTCTACCAATTTAAGGTATTATAATTCCCATTCTATAAACAGGCACAGAGAAATGGATCTAAATCAGGAGTTCTTAACCTTTTATGTGAATGTGTTATAGACCTTTTTGAAAGTCTGGTGAAACCTATGGACTCCTCAGAATAATGTTCTTAAACGCATAAAATAAAATACATGGGATTACAAAGGAAATCAAAGATTAATAAGGATGAAGATTTATTTTTTTCCCATTGAAGTTCATGGGCCCCTCTGAAATCTGTTAAGAGGAATTTAAAAAATCTCATCTAAGGTCATAGAAAAAGCCAGAAGTAATGGCAGGGTTAAAAATTAGGAATTACTACTCCCCGTCCCCCTCCCCCCATATCTGCTGTTAGATCAGGTTTCTTCTCCTGCTGTTCTTTAAACAGAAGCTAAAGCTCCTCTCCTTAGAATGATTTTTTCCAAAGCAACCTAAATTTTTTAAGAAAAACCCCCACAACACACTGACTAAATCTATGTGTTTCTATGCAGCTTTTGTATTACTTGTATGTTGCTGCCAAGCAGGGATGTGCTCTATTAAAAATTTAAAAAAAAGTTTTATTCAAAATGGAAATTATGAAATAAAAATAAACCTTTAGAAGCAAATTCTAAGCTATAATTTAGCCTATTTCTAACAAACATTCTGACAATATTAGAACTCGGCCTAAAAATCTTCATTTAAGATGGTAAGCAATGGGCACAAAGCTAACTGGTACAAATGCCATAAACTTTCACTTCGTGAAAGAGCTATAGAGGCCCTGGTCTCATGAAATGTGCCACCGGGCACTTTCTAGCCAAGATTACCAGTCTGATACTTTGATCCTTTTCTCCCCTCCATACCTGTGGCTCAGATTTATGGGATGCCCCCAGGCTATTTACAGAACAGCAATAAGTATATTAAGGAAATCTGCTGGCTTTAGTATAAAGCTGGCTGCACAGTACCATAGTGCTGACACCTCCCATGTCCTTCAGCATAGAGGAAAAAGCAAATCTATTATTTAAACAAAACACAGGAACATATTTTTTTTTTCTCTTAAAGGAAGCAGATGTCAAAATCTCAAGGAATTACATTAAGAAGATTTCTCAAAAGAAAAAAGGACATCCTTCCCTACTCCCCTACTCCTCCGCTCCACCCAACACACACATATCCCCCCTTCATATTTCCATGAGAATTTTAATAACAGGTCTCTCTTCACAATGCTATGAAAACAGACACTTAATGATTGAACTTTCATTTACATGTCCTGCAGAATATCAGTCAGATATACCTGGGCCTTACATACTGATGATTTTGTTTTCTTATTATCCTTTTTTTCCTCCTAAAATTTTCCTATTTTTCCAAGTTTTCTCTCTTTTTCCTATGCAGAGAGAAAGAGAACTAGATGTGAAGAATTTAAAGCCTTGGCTACCATTTCTCTTTTCAATGAACAAAGAAGGTAAACTTGTTTCCAGGGAGTATTTTAGCTTTTTCACAGACTATCAATCAACAAGTAGCTAGTGAACATCTATTAAAGGCCCAGGGCAGTCAACCTCTTTTTCAATTTCTGAAATCTGCTTCAGTCCAAATATTCAATGATTAACAAAAAGAAATGTCAGAGCATTGTAGCAGGGAGTTGTATTAAATTTCAAGTCAGAGGAGCTCAGTTCGAATCCTGACTCTGCCATTTACTCTATAAGTCAATTTGGGCAAAGTATTTAAACTTCTCTGTCCTCAGTTTCCAACATACAGAACCACTGGGTTGGAATAGATGACTTTTAAGGTCCTTCTTAGCTCTATAACTATTATACTACGTTGGTTTAAAATTTGTGACCATTGGTGGAAGTTTAAATTTTGGATACTCTTAAAGATTTAAATAAAGCTTTCTTTTCTCTTTTTTATTACAAAATACAAGTATCCCTACTAGAGAGGTTTCCCTTATTATTTATCAGTGCTTCTGCAATTCAAGTGTTGGTTGATTTATGATTGGGTTCTTCTGGGAAGAAGAACCAATTTCATCAGAATTCCAATGATTTAGGTCTGCTGGTAAACAATAATGGTGTGTGTGTGTGTGTGTGTGTGTGTGTGTGTGTGTGTGTGTGTGTG
>NW_020950082.1:6390974-6403307 GCF_900497805.2 Vombatus ursinus
TGTGTGTGTGTGTGTGTGTGTGTGTGTGTGTGTGTGTGTGTGTGTGTCTAAATCTATGATATCATTGATGTAGGGAAATTCCCTGGGTGGAAGTTAATGCAAATTGGAACCCAGACCATTATTGCCAAGTATTACTTTGTTCACTCAATCTGAATTGTTTACTTGTAAATTAGCAAAAAGCTGTACTTCTTTGTAAATGTTCTATAATTCAAGCTTTTAAACTAATTCTCACCTCTTTCCTACAGTTAATCAGAATAAGTAAGGCTTTATTGGCATGGAAACTTAATTTTGAACCAAGCTCAGTTATTTATCTTAGATAATTTCTATAATTAAAAGGTCTTTATGCTTTCAACCTATACCTAATGTCAACCTTTATGCAATTCCTACCTTGGCATGTCATTGCCTCTTTTATTGGTAGTGTAAAGATGTACCCAGAACTGCTCTCTCCAAAGCAAAACAAGGACAATGAAACAAACGACTATTTCTTTAGCCAGTATGCATCACACAGTAAAATAAACAAACCATTATGTTTGTGGTGAAGAATGAAAATTCCTGAGTAAATCAGGAACAAGGCACATTATCAGTTCCTTTACGCTAGGGATTCTTAAACTTTTTTGCGTCCTGGACCCCTTTGGCAGGCCCGTGAAACCTGAAGACCCTTTCTCAGAATAGTATTTTTAAATAATTGAAGGAAATGCTAAATTTAAGTTAGGCATTAGCAAAATTAAAGATGTCATTTTTTTTTCCCATCCAAGTTCATGGATCCCCAGAAATCTATACAGGATCTATGATTCCCAGGTTAAGAATCCCTGTTATAGCACTGTAAAACAAAGAACACAACTGCTTTCAACACGTAGAAGAGCCAAAGTTACATGGTTCTTACCAAAGTAAGACAGTTTAGGAATCATCCAGAGTATCATCTAATTTCTTCCTATTAACTTTCCATATTTTTTCTCTTTACAGATTAACATTTTCCTGGGCTTTCTCTATTATGATCAGTCGAACTGTACTATTGCACAAAGCTCTAGTTTTCTCCCTGAATCTTTTAATTTATAGCTTTCTAAATGATTACCTTGTATTTACTAAGGACTAAAAAGGCATGATTGCTGACCCTTCCAAGGAAATTGAGCTTTTTCTTTCTTAAACTTTTAGAATTAAAATTATTTTTTATAACAGTTGAAATGATCTAAACATTACTTTATCAGCCTGGAATTTTGCAAGCAGTTCAATGACTTAATCCAGTAAGCCAGTCTTTAAACTATGAAGCATTTTGAGGATATCATTATCAAATGTCAAATGCAATGAATAGACGTATTATTCGGTTGTCTTGCTAGCCAGAAGGGGGGAAGGGAGACTATTGAATTCACCATGAAGAAGGAAGCAATGACTTTGCTTTCCTTCCTTATACTTTGCGAGAGGCATATATAGGAAGTAACAAAATAGAGTTTCTCAGACAGAGTCATTGTTTCTCTTCATTAGCCCTGCCTTCTGTAATGATGACTGACGGCACAACCAAAAGCCAAAGTGAGATGAGTACCAGCAACTAAAAAAATCCTTTTTTGCCCAGGCTCGGCTTAACCCTTGTTGTTAACCCTAGTTAACTCATTGTCCGGTCCAGGAGCTACAGCGACTAACTAACCCACTATTTTACAAGATTAGGTGCTTAATAAATGTTTCAGGAAGGAAGGAAAGAGAAAGATGGGAGAGATGGAAGGCGGGAAGGAGAGAGAAAGAAATGGGAAGAAAGAATGGAAATTTACAGAAAACTCTACTTGTAACCTAGGGCTCAGTTGGTTATTTGTTTTGGCACAACTATAGCCCCATGGTTCAGAGATGCGAATATATTAGAAATAGAAGATTCCCCTGGAACACCAAAAGAAAATGCACAGATTTTGTGCCCATAATTTTTTAGGATAAGGAAATAAAAACCACTCACCCACTATACCAACAGTAGGACAAACTATTTCATGTACCCAGTGTGTTCTCCTTCATGACTACCTTTTTTTCCAGCCACCACCAAGTCCACGTGATACTCCCATGTAGCTGCAACATGTAACCAGGAAGGAGAGTAAGATTCCAACAGAGGCAACCACCTGTATCCCAACCACAGCACTGGCCCCAGTGCTCAGAATTTTCAGACAAAATTAGGATTTTTCTGGGGAGCCTTGTAGCCTCAGCATGAGGAAGAAGAACGAAACCATTGTTCTGGCTAATGTTGCTATTAGCTCTACAGTGGTTTCCTTCATGTTTTCCTTAACAACCCAACTTTTCAGAGATGGAAGGCAATGAAAAAATGTTTCTTTGATACATGCCAGTTACATTTTGGCTGCTGTAATACCACAGATTTAATAGTATACTAGGGTAGAGGCAAATCTTTGCTCACACTTCCTGCTTCAAACAAAATTGTGGCTCCTGTCCTGTTCCTCTTCATTTGACCATACCCTTTTTCCTCCTTCAAGGTCCAGTTCAAATTCACTACATCCAAGAAACCTTTTTTTTCACTATTCTAGTATATATTGACCTTTCTCTATTCTGGTTTTTTACAATACTGGTAACAACAACAACAATTTTATTGTCTTTTTTTTTTTCAGTCACGTCCAACTTCATGACCCCATTTGGGGTTTTCTTGGCAAAGATGCTGGAGTGATTTGCCATTTCCTTCTCCAGCTCATTTACAGATGAGGAAACTGAGGCAGGGTTAAGTGACTCGTGCAGGGTCACATAGTGAGTATCTGAGACTAGATTTAAACTCAGGAAGATGAGTCTTCCTGATTTCATGCCCTATCCCATTTCATCACCCAGCTGCCCAATTTTATTAGACATTTATTATTTACCAGATATCACTTGACTAAACAACAATTTTATTATACATATATGACTTACCAGGTATCAAATTAAACATTTGAGATACAAATGAAAAAAAAGGAAAAAAATTCTCACCCTCAAGGAGCTTACCTTCTAGAGATAATCTCTGGTATAGAGTTTAATACTTAGTTATATGCATCTTCTATTGTTTCACATTTCAACTATTACATTGTGGAAGATGACTGCCAAACGGACCTTTTTAGCCCTGACCTCTTTCCTAAACTTCAGAGTCACATTTCCAACTGCCTACTAGATATCTCCACCTGGATGTCCCATAAGAAGCTGAAGCTCGACACAACTAAGTCTGAACCAATCATTTCCCCTTAAATCCTTCCCTCCTTCCAGATTTTCCTCTTTCCGTCAGTCACTCTCATTACCCACGCTTGTAACTATTTTCTTTGTCTTTGTTTTCTTCTTCTCTACTCATATACAATAAATTGACATCTCTTTATTTGACCTGATCAATACTTCCCACACTTCTCAACATCTTACCATTTTAACAGCCTCTACACTAATTTAAAGATTCATTACCTCCAGGTCAGACTTTACTAATGGTCTTGTAATAACTCTCCCTGGTTTTAGACTCTTCCCTTTCCAACTCATCCTACATACCACTACCATATTAGTCTTCTTGGATCACAGGCCTGATCATATAACTGTATTTTTTTTTAACTGAATAAAGAATAAACTCCACGGTATTCAATGTGAATCCAATCTAACCTACCTTTTCAACCTTATCTCCTACTATTATTCTTCATATACTACAGCCAAAATAGATTCTTCTTTTTCCCCAGAACATATTCCAAGCTTTTCTGATTCAACTTCTTTACTCATATGGTTTCTCACACTTAATGTACTGCTATGTATGTGTTGACGTACTACTATGTGAAATTCCATTTCTTTCATGGACCTGCTTTTATCTCCTCCAACCTAGAAGTGTTTTATCTTTCATATGATCTGTAATACTTTTTATTCCTCATGCACTTAACATTTTAAAATTTCTACTATATTTATCTGTGTAAATGTCTTATTTTCTTTCTGCAGACTTTTCGGGGGGGAGGTGCTCTTTCCCATCTTTCTATCTTTCACAGTGTCTAGTACTGTGCTTTGCACATGGTAGGCATTTAATGAAAACTTTTTTTTTGTTTATTTTGCTGAGGCAATTGGGGTTAAGCGACTTGCCCAGAGTCACACAGCTAGTGAGTATTATGTGTCTGAGGCTGGATTTGAACTCAGGTACTCCTGACTCCAGAGCCAGTGCTCCATCCACTGTGCCACCTAGCTGCCCCTTAAAGAATATTTGTTGGATGAATTTGGGATGTATGTATGTCTCATTCCTCCAAAGATATAGAAAGGTCTTTGTAGACTGGGATCATCTCTCGTATATCTTCTGCACTTATCCATGGTGCTAGGTATACAGTAGTTAATAAATATTTTTGGAATTAAAAGTATTTTAATTCATGACTTTGGAACTCTCTTCTGCTTGAAGGTAGAGAAAAGAATTTTTATATCCCAATTACCTACAGGATTCTCCAATAGATCTCTCACTACTTCTATTTTCACTCTTCACCCTTATGTTGTCCCTGTGTGCTGCTAAAATGAACTTTGCCATACTTTCTTCATTTTGTTCATATGTGATCCCCTGGTGTTTAGCTCAGCTCTACGTTTTAGATGTGAAAGAGCCATTGGCAATAATGGGCTGTAGGGGAAATAATGCACAAGCGATATGTTACCATCTCACACATTTAACTAGGACAGTACCTCCAGGTGAGAAGGAAAGGTTGGTTCTACGAAACATCTTAGACCCTTGCCTGATTTATCCTGGGGAAACAGTAAATGGTACAGCTACTTTTCTTAGAATTAGAGGGCAGTAATAGACTGAGAGGTTATCTGATCCACCTTCTTCTTGGCCCCCTTACATGTATGCTTATATAATTGATATTATATATTCTATATTATTATTAATATAATGTATTAATTAATTAATATATTAATATGATTGATATTAACAATGTATAAGAGACAGGTGGTTAAAAGGCTCCCTCCTCGAAGCCTCCATACATACATACATACATAAACATACACATACACACATCTATATGATTGATTAGCTCAGTTGGTTACAGCTTTGAGTTAATGAGGTTAAATTCATGACTTTGATTCCATTCTAGGCCAGTTAGTTGTTCTCTGTTCCAGGGCCACAGGTTTCAGAATTCTCAAAGATATGTGGGTATGGGTGGACACAGACTGAGCTAGGTGAGAGTATGATTACACTACTAAACCTTCCCCATGGTACATATACGTCACATTGTCACGAATGTAGGATGTTAGTCCCATAGGTGTGTTTGTCTCTTAACTTAGAACTCAAGTGGTGCTCAAGGGCAAAGAACTAGGTCAATCAGTTTCATAAGATGTGCTGTATGTCTTGTGTGGTCAAAGATTACTAGAAGGGCCTTAACATTAAAAGTTTGGATTCTCAAGAAAAATACCCACCTTTCTCCCTCCCTTCTTCATTCCATCATCCTCTTTCTGAAATGTGAATGAGGAGGAGTTTCCAATAAAGCTGGAATTCCAGGAGCCAGTGGGAAGCAATGCCCCACCCCTCTAAGTTTAGTTTCCTTCTCTGGCATTACTGAAATGAAGCTCCCTACTCAGGTATGCCCTCTTGGGAAAATACTCATTTTATTTGTCATTAGTGCTTATTAGAAGTGTCTAAGTTTATTTAGGATAGATTTTTTTTTATTTTATTTTTAAAATTTTTGTCATGGACTCCTTTGGCAGTCCAGCTAAGCCTATAGACCTCTTCTCAGAATGATGTTTTCAAATGAATAAAACAAAATATCTAGGAGCACAAAACCAATTATATAAATATAAAAGTTGTAAAAATATATTTTAATCTAACTTAAACCTTCAAGCTTATTTTTAAAAAACAGCATGACTATTCTAGTTTCCACAAATATTTTCCTTAATATTACCTTAATAATTAAGGTTTTTTAAAAATTGCTAAACATGCACTCAATAAATAAATACTTTTCATTCATTCATTCATTTGTTCATAATTTCTCCTTGAAAATGACAGTGGTCTGGTGCCACCCTAATAACCACAATCATGTTGCAATCATAAAGTGCCATAAATATAAGCCATTCTTTCAACAAACATTGATCTATATACCACGGGCCAAATTGTCATAATTATTATAAATATTGTTATATATTGAGTGCTAGCATTATTATTATATAATAATAATTATTATTCTCTAGTATATATTATGTGTTAGTGTTAATATTGTTATTATTATCTTCTAGTATATACTATGGACTAGTGGTATCATTGCTGTTGTTGTTCATTCATTCAGGCTGGTCCAACTCTTCATGAACCCATGGACCATTGCCCTTCTACTCTCCATTATTTCCTGAAGTCTATCTAAGTTCATGTTCATTGCTTCCATGACACTACCTATCCATCTCATCTTCTGCCATCCCCTTCTCTTTTTGCCTTCAAACCTTCCCACATCAGGTCTTTTCCAATGAGTCCTGTCTTCTCATTATGTGGCCAAAGTATTTAAGCTTTAGCTTCAACATTTGTCCTTCTGTACTGGTGTTATTGTTATTAATATTATTATCATCCTCTGGCATAACTATATGCTAGTGTTATCATTATTTTCCTCTACAAAGTTTTGCCCAGTTGCTCATCATAGCATGGTGGTAACTCTGCTTCTTACATGCTATTCTAGTGAACCACATATACTGGTAGTTCCTACAAGGCTAGGAAAACCCACAGACCCAGAGAGATTAAGTGACTTTCCTAGGGCACAGAGCTGTTAAGTATTAAAATTCCTCTAGAACACCCAATCTGGTGTTCTCTCCACCAATCCATGTGAGACTTCACATATGGGCCCAGTTACAGATAATGTTGATTGAATGGAAACTCGCCTAGTTAAGTATGGTGAGACTCATCATTAGAGGATTGGCCACTGAGTGTTATGTACTTTTCACCATAGAAACTAATGAAACCGTCTATTAAGACATGAAAGGATGGCAGTCTGCTTTGGTGGAAGGAATAATTATACTCATAAAATAACACATCTCTTGAGATATTGAAATATCAGATCTCAATCTTTCTCTTCTTGCAATTCCTTTGTGTGAAGGGCTTCTTTTTCTTTTCTTTTTCTTTTTTGCAAGGCTAGTGGGGTTAAGTAACTTGCCCAGGGTCAGACAGCTAGTAAGTGTCAAGTGTCTGGTCTGAGACCAGATTTGAACTTAAGTCCTCCTGATTCCAGGACCAGTGCTCTATCCACTGCGCCACTTAGCTTTTCCTAAAGCTTCTTTTTCTATGAGGTATTGTTTGTATTTGTGAAGAATAAGCGAGATGGTTTGGAAGTGATTAAAATCTGGTTTTTTTTTTAATATTTAAGATTTCCTTTTCTTTCAAGTTTCCTTTTTGGGACTTAAACTCCTTTGGCCCAAGGAGAGAAAGATAGATTGCATCTCTTCATTTCTGCTCTCCCTGCACCCTCCCCCCACAGGTTTAGAGATGTACCAGAGTTCTAACAGTTTCTCTATTCCAGGCCCAAAAGATAGAGGGAAGAATAGTTGGGGATTGGGGGTGAATGCTATTTGAATAGAGGTTGGGGCATGAATGTTAACTAGCTCTTTCCTCCTACTATCCTAGCCAGTGGCAAGTAGCCAGCTGCTCTTTTAATTTACCCCTTTGTTCTGGTAAGGATAAATTATGTTCTGCTTAGAGAAGTCTCCACTGGCCGTAGCATGTGCTTTCACAAAGTAGGAGAAAAAGGCATGTGTTAAAGGAAAATTTTATGTGGAAAGATATTGCTAATTTTTTCTTCTCAAAATGTGAGGGGAGGAGAAAATGCACAAGGGAGGATATAAACAAGTAAATACTTTCTGTTTCTCCTATGAGAATCTGAGAATATTATAGCAACAGGCCCTGTGGGACAAAGATGTGAAAAGAAAACTCTCCCCTTACCCTCCTACCAGATTCCTCAGTCTTGGTCTTGGGAAACTAGCTATCATTCCCATTAATTTCTGGGCATGCAGGTGTGATTATTATTATTTTTAATAAGAAAATGTCTATTATGAATCTGGCTTTGTACTAAACATATGGCCTTGAAAAAAAAATCAGAAAACAAGATAAAACACTTCACAAAACCAATGCCAGGATTTCCAGGATCTTGCCAACCTACAAGGGAACTCTTTTTATGTTGTAAACTGATGCCCCTCTTACATTAACTGCTAAGGACCCACAAGAGGAATAATGGCTGAGTGCCAATGACCTAAAATATACCTTTACTAATTAACTTTAATACAACAATTCAGAATTTTTGACCTCTCCAAACATACATTAATGAAGACATGTTTTCTCATTACTTTCTGTGCTAATTATTAAGACAGAAGCCAGAGACCAGAACTTCAAATAAAATTCCACAGGGGCAAGGCAATTAGCTCTAGATATACTATGTGGCTGATAAAGGGAACACATATAAGTTAAAAAACCCATTAGATTTAAAGTGCCACCGATCTTCATCTTGAGCATTTTTAGTTAATGCCCTCCAGCCATTCATTACTCAAAAGCAATGTGTCATAGTGGAAAGAGTACTGAATTGGGAGTCAGAAAACTTAGGTTTGAGGCCCAGCTTCTCTATTTATTGACTGTGAGGCAAGTCATTTCACACCTCTGACTTTCAGGGTCGTAATCTGTAAAATGGGTATTTATGCTATCTACCTCAAAGGACATTATAAATTGTAGATTCTAAATCACTATATAGATATGAATCTATAGATATGAACCACTGTATATTCATCTATAAAAATTATGTTCTCTGTTGGTCATTTTGTATTCACTTATTAATTGTGGTTTGAGTTCTCCACCATGAACTAAAGCAAAGAAGGAAATTTCTGCTCTCTAGTGGTCAAGTAGAAATGTTGTTTAAAAATATATATATTTTAAAAAGCAATTTTTATAAAAGAGTGCTGATCAGGTTTATAACCCATTACTGTAAAAAAAACACACACAAAAAGCTCCAACATTAAAAATAACAATAGCAGCATTTTTATAATCAACAACAGCAATTTTAAAAATTGGGAATGGATCCAAGGTGTGGGATTTCAAGTTAAATATCGATTTTGGAATTTTTAGTCAAAAACTGAAGAGCTCTTATTGATACAAAGCATGAAAGCTTCAAAGCAGACTCTAGTCCTTCTTTCTGCAGAATTAAACATGGTTGCTTTACCAACAACATGATATCAAACCCCTTTCTCCAATTTCTTTGGTTGGTTGGTCCCTGAATGGGCTTGGGTTAGGAGAACATTCCTTTTCTGTAGGTGGCATCCAGATGGCACAATCGATAGAATGCTGGGCCCAGAAGCAGAAAGACCTCAGTTCACATCTAGCTTCAGGCCTTATGAGCTATGTGACCATGGGCAAGTCACTTAATCTCTGTCTGCCTCAATTTCTTCAACCGTAATATAGCCCCTACCTCCCAAGGTTGTTATAAGGATTAAATGAGATATTTGTAAAGAACTGGTAAACCTTAAAGGGTTACATAAATGCTTTCATCATCATTATGATAATCTTTTCTGTAAAAAGGTAGAAAGTAAGTTCTATTGAATTCTGAAGTGAATTGGACCTAGAATAGAATTGGTGTGGGGTTAGCTCCTGAGGTGAACCTGGCACATTCCTATCAGAGAATTCCTTGACTCTGCTATGGCTTTTGGGGACTGATTGGACTAGAGGTCATGTTCAGACTTCCAAAGACCCAAGAGTGTTTGTAAAGTTTTTATCACTTTTTTTGAGCTACAAAAAAAACATTTTAGTACTTGCAAGGCCTTATCTAGAAATTGTTCCCAAAACTGTTATATTTTCATGGCTATATAGAAAAACATTTTTCTACAAAAATATACATAGTTTAACTTTGAAAATAATTTTTACTCTGTGTTGGTTCCTTTGGTAGTTATACTCTGAGGAACAGAATGTTTCAGGGCACCTTATTTTCCCCTGGCCGTAGGGCACAGGGTGTTTGACAGACAGAGATCAGAACCCACGAGCGAGTTCCTGGGTACATGTCCACTACTGTCTGGAGCAAAGACTGATAACTCCTCAGTAATTTGTTAATTTACATAGAAAGACAACAGGCCTAGGATTTTGAAGCTGTTTTGTTTACTACTAGTTTCCACCTTCCTCTTGGCTCTCGTGGTAGGGAATTTGGAGCAAAGGTTCTTATTTGTGTCATAGGAGTAAACTGTGATCCACAAAGTATTTTGCCTAGTTTCTAAGAGGTGACGAAACCAGCTCAGGGAGGAGTGAGGAATGGAAGCAGGCCCACTAGACTCGCAGTCTAGCATTCTGATCACTACCTGGGAAAGCTAATCTAAACCTGATTTAAGAGACATATGCTTTCAAGTGAAAACAAAATCACACTGCAGACATATAAACAAACACATCCTCCTTCCCTGGCCTGCTGAGGTTAGGCAGCAGGGGCAGAATCCCCTGCGATAGTGGGAAGGGTCCATCTCCACAGAAACTTGAACTGGTGGCAGGTTACATTCCCAATAAGCAAATTCGGGCAGAGACAGGACATCCGTTTCGGGCCACTCAGAAGCCTGAAAGTGGGAAAGTGATAGGGACTTCAGCAGCTTTCTGGAGGCTTTGGCAGCTGTTTGCTTCTCACCTTTATTTTTTTAACCTGGGATTATGGGCAGCTTGGGGTGCAATGGCTGGGGATGGGGAGGACTATTCATTTAGATCTCAGCTCTATCTCAGGCCTAAGCAAATTGGGAAGAGCTGTCATAGTTAAGGCAGCTTGGTACTGTATGACCCCTGAGTGGAGATACTTAAAGCTATCTCTGATTTAGAGAAGTAGCAGGCACCACATATATGCCAGGGAAACCTCCAGGCAACAGCATTCCTCAATTTCTAGGGTGTTCTAACTATCTATCACAAATGTAAGGCGACATTGGTGAATAGTAGAATGGTTTCCTTAATTTCATTCTTTTCTCACCTCTACTACCCCAGGGAAGCACTTTTCTTCCTGGTAAGTTTAATTTAAGAGCTCTTGTGCCACTATAACTATAGCTTAAAAACAGATTTAAGCCATGTCTGGAAACAACCTAGACCCTACAGGTCTCACATTTACACACGCATTTATTAAGCACTTACTATGTGTCTGGTACTATTCTAGAGTTCCAACTCTAGAGGGGCTTACCTTCTATCTGGGGTGACAATTTGTTCATGTATAGGCATATACAAAACATATTTTTAAATAAATATAAAGTAATGGGAGGGGAGTGTTAGTGAAGGCTTCATATAAAAGGTGATGCTTAAGCTGAGTTTTGAAGAGGACTTGAGGATTCTAAGAGGGGAAGTGAGAAGGGAAACATAGGGGACAGTCAGTACAAAGTCAAAGGGGTAGGAGATGGAGAGTTGTGTGTGAGGAACAGTAAGAAGATGAGTTTGGCTGGACTGTAGGGTGTATGAAGGGGAATGACACATAATAAGACTAGAAACATAGGTTGGAGGCAAAATCTCACAGTGGATAGAGCTCTAGGCCTGAAGTAAGGAAGACCTGAGTTCAAATCCAGCCTCAGAGAGTTAACTAGCTGTGTGTTAGTAAGTCACTTATCCCTGTCTACCTTAGTTTCTCATCTATAAAATGATTGCTAGAGAAGGAAATGGCAAACCACTCCAGTATATTGCCAAGAAAACCCCAAGTGGGATCATAAAGAATCAGACACAACTGAAGTAACTGAACAACAAAAACAATAACAATAACAACAACAAAATTAAATAGCAAACGTAGTTGCTTCTATTCCCAGACACAATAGGGAGCCACTGGAATTTATTAAGTACGTGTGGAGAAGAGAGAGGGAGGTAGTAGAAACACAGATTTAAATTGAAGCAGAGAGACTAATTAGGAGCCTTTGTCAATAGTCTAAGTGAAAGGTGAGGAGGGGCTGAACTAGCATGTTGACTGCCTGATGAAATAGAAGAGGAGGAATGCAAGAGATGTTGTGGATGTAGAAACACAGATGACCCTTACCTCATTATATACTGAAATTGATATGCTAATCCATGAAAATAAAACACTTCTTCTTCCTACAGGCACACACACACTTGCAAATGAAGAATGAAAAGGGGCTTACTAATATAAAAAACTCTTCTGAGATTAAGCTTCCTGTTACTAGTGAAGTGCTACATTTTTTTTTCAATCTGTTTTATTTTCAGTCTAAGAACCAAATTAATTTCTCACCTTTCTCATGCTTACGCGTGAAACAAGCATTTCCCTTTCAACCATTATTCTATAACTCATTAGGATACTAACCTAACTTTAACCTCTAATTATATTATTGCTGTTACATATGATACATCCCAGAGAAACCAACAACTATGGGCACTGAGGTCAAAACAAAACAAAACAAAACAAAACAAAACAAAACAAAACAAAACAAAAC
>NW_020950082.1:6403317-6480191 GCF_900497805.2 Vombatus ursinus
ACAAAACAAAACAAAACAAAACAAAACAAAACAAAACAAAACAAAACTTAGGGAAACCATATTGTTTCCTCTAGAGCCAAAGAAATTTGTATGTGATTGAATCACAGATTTCTTCTTGGAAGTTTCTCCACCCCTAATGTTTTGCACAGTGCCTGGCATGTAATAAGCAAGTAATAAATGTATTATTTTTCTTTCTCTCCTTCTTTGGTTTCTGTGACACTGCACTTTTCAGATATTCTTTCTAGATCTCTATTCCTTTTTCTTTCTCTTTTTCTGGTGCTTCCTCCTCATCTTGCCTCTAACCATGAGTATTTTTCCAAGGCTTACTCTTTGGTCATCTCTTCCTCCCTTTCTTTGTACTCAATCAGTAAGCTTGACCATTCCTGTATTTGTAACTATGACCTCTGCAGATGAATCATAAGATCATAGCTCATAGCTAGCTCAAACCTCTCCTCCGTATTTCAGTTTCCAACTTCTGTATGCCCTACAGGATGCTTTCCTTTTGGATCTTTGTTCTCTTAGACTTACCATATGGAAAATTAAACTCATCCTCATCCCCACCCCAAAATGGCTCACTTTCCCAAGCCCATTAATGCCAATAAAACTGCCATCCTTCCCATCAGACACTCTGGTGCTTTCTCCAACTCTTTATTCTGCTTTATCTTGACACATACAGTCATTCAACAAAGCTTTTCACTTCTTTTTATTCCTCTTCAACATGTCTCTGAGATTCACCCTTTCTTCTCCACTCCTGCCACCTCCAGTCCAGGACTTCACTGCCTCATGCCTGTATTACTGCAAGAGCTTCATATCTGGTCTCACTTTCTCTAGTTTCTCCTGTCTCCAGTTTATCTTACATAATGCGACCTGATCAACTTCCCTAGAATAGCCATTTCATTGTCTGCCTCATTAATCTCAAGCTCTTCTGCTTGTTTTTTTCCCCCCCTTAAGGTCCTATATAATATGTTCTCATTTACATATCCAACCAGCTCTCCCTTTACTCCCCAACATAGAACCTCTTCTCTAAATGTTCAAGTCACTGTCATCCATAGATGCCAAACTCAATTCCCAGTCCTAGATCACTTCATGTTCCTGATGTTTTCCCTTCCTATAATCCTTTTTTCCTTCCCTCTGCTAATTTAGATACTTCTCTAACACCCTGTACACATCTCATTAGCACCTGACAGCCTAACATTTATTTTTTTCACATTGTTTCATCTTTATTAGTGCTGTCTCTAGCTAGACTGAAAGCTCCTTGTGGTCAATGAATATTTTTTATGCCTCCCTCCATCCTCAAATCACAGTAGTCATAAAATAGGAACTCCATAAATACTTTTTGATTAATTGCATCATTACTGCCAGTTTTTTTAAGCGAAGAAATGGAGTCAATCTTTAATAATTTCTAACTATAAATTGCTAGGGATGGGTTTAACTCAATTATTATTTCAAAAGGCCAGACAAGATACTCCCATGTCAAACAACAGTGCAATTTTAACTACAAATTATTTTATTTCACTAAATACTATATTCATACACATTCACTCATTTACACATGATATTGATGTACTATAATTTAAACTGTCTACCTGATGCAAATTTTAAGCTTGTTAGAATAAAAGCAATTAACCTCCCACCCTCAAACTTTCCCTTCAATATCTCCCTCCACCCCTATTCATTTCTTTCCCCCTTCACTCCTCTTTCTCTCTTCACTCCTCTTTCTCTTCCTCTGCGTCACTCCCTCTCTCCTTTCTCTCTCTCTCTCTCCCTCTTTTCCTCCTTTTTCCTCCCTCCCTCCCTCTATCCCTTCAACCAAAGCACTGCATTCATATTAAAAATTTAAGTTCCTTCAAAGATATATTGTAAATACACAATTATCCCAAAGATAAAAGTCTATCAACTTCATCTACCAATAAATTTTTTTGTACATTTTATCCACAACCCATTGGAGAACCAAATAGGGGAATAAAGAAACTGACAAGCAGACATACTTGGGCAAGTTGAATTAATGAAATGTGTTTGTGTTACTATGGCCTTCTTCACAACCATCCCTATTCTACGAATTTAGCATTTTATAAGCAATGTGTTAATCTCATCCAGGGATTAATGTGGTAGGGTGGAAAAAAGCAAATAAACAAACCACATTATCTCTAGTCAGAGGACCTGGATTAAAATTCTGCCTCTAATACTTCTTACCTCTGTGATCTTAAATAAGTCACTTAACAAGGCCTCAGTTTCCTCATCTATAAAATTAGACAGTTGGACTAATGGTCTCTGCAGTTACTTCCAGCTCGAGGTTTACAATCCTATCATCCTATAAGGGCCCAGGGTCAAAATGCAAGTTAGTATTAAAATTTAGACTAAAATCCCTATGTTCTATCTTCCAACAAAGGACTTAAAAAAATTAGATCATGCTGTTCCCTAAGAGAATTCCTAAGTATATACTAATCTTTGCCATTACTGGACCCAACCTGTTTCCTTGCTTCAAGGCCTGTACTGATAATATTTATAGTGTCCAATAGGATACTTGGAGGAGGTGTTGGCTAGGGAGAAGCTGAAGAGGAACCTGGAAGTTGAAGACTTCATGATATCCTCAGGCTACTTACTGACCCAGAAGGGCAGGCATAGTTTGTGCTTTGCTTCTAAGGTAAGATCAGGAAAGATTTTCAGTTCTTGGGGTTTTTTTTTTTCTTTGCTATATTTTATCCTTGGATATCTCATTTAAAGAATTTAAGACACTTTCAAAAAATTTCTTATTTTCTCCAAGAATTCAAAAAAACAAGAAATATATATATAGGAATAAAAAAAAAAAAACTTAACATGATAAGCAGTAAATCCATTCCCAGGATAGGGTCTGGAGGCTGGGGTGGGGAACCTGTGGCCCTCTAGGTCCTCAAGTGCGTTCCTTTGACTAAATCTTGGGATTCAAATTCAAAAGATCTGTCTTCAAGGCTACAAGTTCCCCGTCCCTGGCTGGACATTTGATGTCATTGATATAGGGTATTCCAAGATGAAGAAGCTCCCTCTAACAATGAAGGCCAACATTTTCTCTGAAACTTAAAGTGTGACTTAACAAGGGTTATACAATCAATATGGGTCTGTGGAGGGGCTTAAACCAGGTGACTGAGGCCACTTTGCTGTCTACTATACCATGCCTGCTATATAAGTGGTTCCAAAAAACTGACAGAAGGGTTATTTCTATGCCCCTTGCATTCTATCCAAATCTGGAATTATTATTAGTTCTACCAATTCAACTTCTTCACAGGTTCCTTAAATTCATATCAACACCCAACCTGATCAGTCTTTTGATCAATATGCTTCAGCATTTATGTACTATACATAATTGATATATATAATGTAACTATATTAATTTATATACATGTATTTTCAAAAACTATCCCTGAATTGTGAGTGTGTATGTCTGTAAATTGTATGGCCACCCAATTACTGTTGATTGTAACTTAAGGGCAGTTCCATGCCAAAGATTATATATGTACATATATACACACATGTATGTATAATGCATGCATGTATATATACATATATACTTGATGAACAAGACATGTCTATTAAGGGCCTCTTATGTACTCTAATCTATGTTTCTTAGTTAATGTAGCATTTTTACACTGAACATGATCAAGTCAAATGTCTAGGGCATGCCTGCTATATGGTTTATAAAATTGGGTATCCAAGTTCGGAGAATTATATGTGTCTGTGACGAATTTTTAAAACTGAACCTTCTTCCCTCACCTTTAGGACTTTCCCAGGTTGCTTCCTCCTATCACCTAGCTGGAACATGCTCAGGAAATGTAAATTAACTTTAATTGTAGAAAAAGAAACATATAATTAGGAAGGTAAATATGCTTTTGAAAAAGATCAAAATGCCCTCAGGGCCAGGAGTCACTTTTTCTTGACAGGATGAAGACCGTGGGTTCAATCAGATACTTTATGGTTTGCTAAAGGCTCCCCATGTTGTAGGAGCATGGGACTCAGTCCAAGATTATTCTCTAATTGGTTGGAGTCCAGAAATTTTAAAATGACATGAGCATGAGCCCTAATAAAGAGCTGCTATGGTACACAGTGTGAACATACAACATGGACCCAGTGGCTTTGCACTCTTGGAATTTCCATTGGATTTTGTATTCAACTGTGGTGATGAAGTCCTTATATTTGTTCTTCCAGAAAGTACCACCACCAAATCTGACCCCAAATTGAATAGGATTTAATTGCCTAAAGGATTAACATTACTAATTTAAGTACACATTCCACAAAGATTTCGCTTAAATTGCAATTTTGTAAATCATACATCAGGCACACATACCCTAGACTTCATCCATTAGATAATGGACTTAGATAATGGACTTCATTCATTAGATAACAAACTCTTTGACAGAGGTTAAATGGAGGCAAAAAATGATCCTGTCTACCTTTATTTCAGGGTATTTATATCTGCCACAGCAAAGGGAATTTTCTAGACTAAATCTTGCTTAAAAAAAAAAAGAAATTGCTCAGCTTCACAAAATAAAGTTTCCTGCCTTATCTTTAAACATTTGACTTAACTTTTTGTGCTAGCAAACTGAAACCATACAGTACAGCTTGTACTCATTTATCTTATATAGACCTAGTCATAATGTTATTTTTTTATTGCTTAATATGACACAGATATAGCTAGTAGGATTTTTTTTTTAAATTTGAGGTGATCAAAAAACTTGGAATAAAGAGTCCTGTAACAAATTTACAAGCTCTGTTATTTATCTTCCTGTCTCATTATACCGAAAGAGAAACAAGTATAAAATATCAAATGACTTGCTCATTGACACATCACAAGTCAACACATATCTAGTAATGTATAACCCAATACTCCTCAAGAAGTTCAACTGAACTAATATTTACAAAACTTCTGGTAAGGTCAAGGCCCTGTTAAGGCCTGTGCTCACAGCACCCTCACTCATCACCCCAACCAGGTACACCCACCTGCTCTAACTCATTAGTCTTCATGTTGGCCTCATTAAAGGACTGGCTCCCACTTGAATAGGAAAAATGTCAAGGTTTCTATGAACTACATCAGCTCAAGTTGATTAGATAGTCTCTTACTTCTCCTTCAAAGTTCTTGTTGTCCTGCCAGTCTCTGACAACATACCTGGGATTTGGGTCCATAAATGGTCTGACCTATAGATGAGTAGAGTGTTCACCTGTTCCTGAACTGTAAAACAAGGTTTTAAGCTATAGCTTTACCTTGTTTATTTATGGGACCCCCCCCCCCCCCGGCCCCTGACTCTGACTCTTCATTCCAGACTATCCACACAGATATTCCTTTCTGTAGCTTTTCCATCCTTGTCCTGCCTGTGTTTTACCAAGATTGCCTCACTCCTGGTTAGGCAATGTTATCCTCCTGCCTAGTTTTGATGAATTCAGATACCTAAAGGGACAAAGAGGTTTCACCACTATGTAATTATCACCCAACAACTCAGATTATAATGGCTCTTCGTTAATCAGAAAGCTTTACTTGAAACAATTTTTAAAAAAATGCTTGTAGGATGGCAATGCAGTGTAACTTTTGGTTTTATTTTAAATCTAAGCAATTCAAGGTGCCTTTCTTACTATCTCTGCTTGAGGATAGTACGGGAAGATAAGAAGAAAACATCTCTATTGTAAGTGACCCAAATTTAACTTGACATAGGACACACTTTTCAGCTCCCTTCTGAACACCTAATCCTTATCTCTTGCATACAATCTTGGCCACTTGGTCTTGCATGCTCATGTAGCTTGCTGAAATCTTGGACCTGGCTCTTACACCAATCTTCCTAATTTATTTTTGCTATAAGAGCACTGAACTGAAGATAGTATTAAATGGAAGCAGTCAATCAGTAGTGATAACTATTGTATATTATAAGCATTTCTTTGTAATTTACCCTCTCCTATGTTCTCCACATTCACAAACTTGCCACAAGAGCCAAACAAAATAATATCAAACCTTTTCTCAAAAGCAAGATCCATAATTAGAATTTTTTTTATTAACACACTCTCTCTTATGTTGCTTTCTCACTGTGTTCTGTTTACCTGGCAAAATTATTCTTGCAGGATAAGCATGAAAATTTCTAGAAAAATAAAACTACGCAAGACTGTGAAGGGTTAAGTATACACTATCATACATCTTAATTCCCGGAAGCCTTTGCCTAGTTAGTTTCATTAATACTAGGGCTTTATGCCTTTGTACATTAAAGACATAATTTTACCAAGAGAGAAACAACTTCTTTGAATATAAAATATCTCATACTCCTAAAAATTACAAGGTAAAGGGTCAGTGTTGCTCACTTTAAATATTGAAACACTGCAGTAGTGACTTGCCCAAGGTTACACAATCAGCTAGTGTGAATATAGAATAGGATCTGGAACTCCTGACACAAACTGTTCTAATCAAAATTCTTTCCTCAAAGGCTTGTTATCAAAAACAAACTTGCACACGGATGTCTAATAACAGCTTCCCACCTGTGCCGCATTAACTGCTATCACTTTCCTGTTCTTCTGGCCCTCCTGGACCAATATATGGTGGTGGTATGGAGTCTCTGCACAGCAGTAGCTGTTGCCACCATCGTGACTATGCCTGGACCCTGGTGGAAGCTGCCTCCTCAGTCCTCATTCTGGGGAGACTGGATATGGTTTCAACTGCCTGTATGCACCAAAAGGGAGGATGGGCCAGAGAAGCTCTCTGCTTCAGTGTGCCAGCACCTCTCGTCATTCCCTCCCCCCTCCCAATCCGGGCACCAGACAGAAGGCCTCTACTGTCTGATTATCAGGCAGGTATTAGATAGAAACCCTCTTAACAATTCAGGTCAGTTTAGAATTTAGACATTTCACCATTTGAAGACATAACTCAAGACCTGTCAATCTGGAGTTAGAATGCCTCTCACCAGAATCTTGAATACAAGAACAGACAGCAGAAATAGTTGGGAGATGACGTCAGAAGTTCTGGGCTAGTGTCCTGCACTTCTCCTTGAAAGTAAAATCAGTGGGTCTAGAAGAATCTATGTGGCATTAGACTTGTTTTTAAATAAGTGGTTGGGCTATTCCTTGTAAAATCAGTCGAGAGACCTTAGAAAAATTACTTTTATTTATAGATAAGAAAATGCCATGTGAAATGGACTAATGGTTTTAGTTTCATATTAATAAATATTACCCGATTATAAAAAAATCTTTAAATATAAGCATTGTTAATGTGACAGTAAATGGTGCTTTGAAGAGCATTCTCTGTGGTGCTAAGGGAAGAGCTAGGCTTTCTTTCCTCGCTTCAGTGCTTGCTAACTATTCTGAAAATGTTACACATTTATTGTAAACACATGCTTCCATGGCCTAACAAAAAGGCACTGATCCCCTCTGCCTGGCAGAATTTAAAACAGAAAGGGCAGCGAGAATTCCTCAACAAATATAGCCCTTCATTTCCCAATGCCAAGTGTGTTAAATATAAATCTTCTCCATTTCCCACTCTTAGTTCTCAGGAAGAAAGTTGATATGGTTCAGCATAGTGAAAACACAGCTTTAAAAGCTAGCCTGCCCTCATTAAATTATTCTGCTGGCTGTGTGTTCTCATTAAAAATGCATAAAGATCAGATAATTGCAGTGAGCATTATTCACCCAGCTTTACTTTTTTATATAATGGTTCTACTTCTAAGCTGGAAACAAAGACTCAGCCTTGCCAGAAAAAGAACTGTAAACATTGAGCTACAGTATCAAAAACTTGCCAGAAACTGCCTGGCTATGTTATTAAAAATGTGCTTTTCAAACTCCATTAAAAGGCACAATGTATCCGAGGTGTATCAGTCCTTCGTTTCTAAACAGACTGTCCTTCTCATTTGGTCAAGCATTCTACCCGTAATTGTTTACAAGGGAGGTTCTTTTTTTTTTTCTTTCTCCCTCCCGCCCCCCCCCCCCCCATTACGAGTCAGTTTTTCAAATAACATAGTCATTGTAAACTTTATTGATTTAGGGGTTAACTATCCCTGTATGAAATCTTTCCAGAGCAGGCTATGAGAAGGCTATGAAGAATCCAATTAAGTAGCACAGTACTTTTAGAAAGATCTATCGATCTTTTCCTTAAACAAAAAATCACAATTTTCTCTCTCACCCTCAAATCGAGTGGTTTTGATTCAAGTTGTGCCACCTCTTTCCCTGAAAGGAAAATATTACGTAAAACTCTAGTCTCTGCTTCAAGCGCTATATTTGCATCGGAGGAATTCAGTTTCACTGGCTTCCCTAAGCAACACACATGGTATGCAGCACACTGCAGCAAACTCTTTAAACATTCAAAAAAAAAGGGGGGGGGGGACAATGAATCTCCTACCTTATTTAGCTCTGTCTGCTCCTCACGTTTGTAATCAGCACAGGGCCATCTGGTAAAATCAAATGGCCAAACCTTTCCCACTGCATCATTAGGAAGAAACGTTCGGGTAAATACCTCTCATTCCCTTTTTATTGTACTCGAGAAGCCTTCTGCCTGGGAATTTTCCCTTCAGATGATGAAGCAAAGACACCGTCTAAACTCTGTTGCTGTAAGACTGCAGCCCTTCCTTCCAACAAGTCCCTCCCAGTCGATGCTAGCCTATCAACAGCCATTTCGTCAGCTCTACTGGTCTGAAACTGGTTGTAATAGGATGACTGACAAGGCAACACAGCACTTGTAATATGTGAAAACAGTACATCCATACTGATGAAAAAGGAATTTCCCTCTCAGAAGAAAGCAGTCATAGCATGAAGATAAAGTGTCATATAACTGGCAAAGCAGGGATATACCGAACTAAAGACAACCTTTTTTTTTTTAATGATCTCTTGTTTGCAGGATAGATGCTTTCATAAATACAAAATTTTGCAGAACAGAGATGAAATAAGGCCACAAATAATAAAACTGAAGTAATTGCCCCATATGACAGGGCAGATTTTTAGAAAAAGAAACAAAAGAAACTCTACATGCTTCACGAGACTGTCATTTATCTTTCCAAATTATTTTTCTATGATAAAACTAGAGCTCATTATCTGCAATGCATATTCAAAATCCAAACATGTTGCTAGCTCACGAACACATCAATTCTACTGTACAACATCTGCTGTTGCTATGGTTAATTGCTAGAGCCTGTATATCTTTCATCAAAGTTTTCAGACCACCAGGGACTGTAATTAGGGAACACTGAACAATAAAAATATCCATACATTACCCTTTTATAATTTTGGCAAGAACCCACGAATGGATTAGGTATACCTTAACTGACTTAGCTGCTATTTTCTAAATTCTGTGCCGTTATTCAGGTTGTTTTTTATGAAGAAATGATTTCGGGATGATGCCTGCTGCCATGGCAAAAATCTTGCCAAACATGCTTAGCACATGAGCCAGAACTTCCCATCAGGTGCTCTCCCACATATAGAGTTCTCTGCATGTCTGGTGTTCAAGAGATGCAGTTGGGGGAAAGAACAATAACAAGGTAAATAAGGGTTTACATTAAGAAAAATGGACAGCAGCTCCCCACATCTTGAAAGCCTCTGAAGTGTTTGGAAAACACACAAAGCAGGTACTTTCCTTGCATTAAGCACAACGTGAGCAAAAAATAAATAAGTGTAATGATGGCATGAACACACACAGGCAGGAATAAAGCTACTATTCATGTGCAAGGTTTAACCGAAAGCATCATTGTTTATAAGCGACTCTTCAGTGCACCTGTGATGAAGTTAACTCTTGGTGTGGAACTGAAAAGCTTGTTTTTAGCTTAGGAAGAGTGTTTTTTAAAACAATGTCTTTTACATGGCTCATCAAATACTTTTTCTTTGGTAAAGCAATGTATACAATAAGACAGTCAAGTAAGGGTATAATTTCAAAGTACTTTATCTTGGAAATATCTTCAAAATAGTGTTAGCTCTATTTTGCTAAATTTTTAAATATTTAGATAAATAATGAGGATATCTAGTAATTTTTTCTTGATCTGGACATAGGATTTCATCAGTGTTGAGAACTCATGGTGTGGAAATTTCTTCCTCTGATGCAGGTCAGCAACTTGTCTGAACCATATTCTTCTTAACTTTCTAATGGTCACATACTTGGTATGTTTCTTTTATTCTGTCTTTTTTTTTTAATATAGATCTGTGATTTCGAAGTGAGTTACCAGTAAGGAACTTCCTCTACCAATGTAAGTCATCACCTACTGTGAAAATTAGAGTCTAGAGTTGCTAGGGACATTGGGAGGTGAAGTGACTTGTTTAGGATCACAGAGTCATATTATAGGCAGGTCATGAAGCCATGCCTTCCTTTTTCCAAGGCCTGGTCTCTATCCACCATGCCATGCTGTCTTTCATGTGTCATGGAAAGGCAAATAATATCTTTGAAAAATGAAAATTTGCTTATCATAGGAACATAGGAGTTAGAGCTATAAGGGGGAGAGTCACTTAATCTCAAAGCTCTATGGGGCTCCAGAAGCCATTAAATTCGACCCGTGTCTTGCTGTGAATGCCTTATACAACATATCTGACAAATCAAGCTTTTGTTTGACACTCAGTGTGAGAGAACTTATTCTTGTGGCAATCTTTTCCACTTATTCATTCAGGCCAACTCTTATTTTGCAGATAATGAAACAAGGCCAGAGACATGAAGGGCCTCACCCAAGGTCACACTGGAAGGAAAGAGCAGAACTGGGATTCAAAACCAATTCTTCTGACTCTAAATCCAGTATACCATACTACATTATTGATTTCCCCACATGATTCCTTAAAATACTCTCTTTTAAAATAACCACTTTTTTTGCATTCCCCATGAAAATCTAACAAATTTAGAAATCTTAAAACTGGAAGGAACCTGAAGAGATTGCCCAGTCTAGTCCCCTTCACTCAGGCAGGGAAACCATTATCAACATTGTTTGTATAAAACAACTGAGCTCCAAAAAGTTTAAGTGACTTTTCAAAGTTAATATATCTCAATTAATCTGAATTACATTCATTTCACAACCTCTAAAAATTGTTTCAAATTTTATTGATTTGTTTTTTAAATTTTGATTAGTCAATAAAACCAGTCTTATAAAACTACCTCCAGCCGTAATCTATTTTTAAAAACATTTTATTGATGTCTTTCATTTTTATATCATCTTCACTTCCCAATACATCTCCCTCTCTTTCCCTTCCAGAGTGCCATCACAAAGAATGAAAAGGAGAAGAAAAATTTAGTGAAACAAATTTAGTCAAACAAATCTAACATTATCCACAGTGTTTCATACATTTGTAGATATGACTGTATCTACAAGTCTACAAATACGGAAGGGCAGTACATTCTCATAGATCTTCTTTGGGGCCAGGTTTGGTAGATAATTTCACAGCATTCCAATTCTGATTTTTAGTTTGCTTGTTATTATTGTTTCCATCTACATTGTCGCAGTCATTGCAATACATATTGGTTTATAACACATGTGTATATGTATACACGCATATGGGTTTTATACCATATATCTATATGAAAGTACAGGAGTATACTTCTTCCCCTTCTGACTTCTATCACTATCAATGACACTAACACTCCCCCATGGTATTAAGTCACCAAGGTATTAAGCCATGGTATTTATCTTTGACTCATTACTCTCCTTTATCAGTCATAGCCACTCTGTCACCAAGGCCTGTTAATTTTTCCTTCAGATTGTCTCATAGATTCATGTATTTCCCTCAGTTCCCACCTCTGCCTCATAGTTCAGACCCTTATCATCTCAGCCTTGTATTTCTCCGATAGCCCTCTTGCTGGTCTGTATGACAGGCTATCCATCCTGCTGCCAGACTAATTCTCCTAGAGCTCTGCTGTCATCATGTCACCTCCCTGTTTATAATCCTCATAGAATCATAAAATATTGAGTTAGAGTGTACCTCAGAGATCATCTAGTTCAGATACTTCAATTTTTTTTTCTGCTCCAAATGGACCTGTGATGAGAAAGATGTGAATATTCCTGCCTAGTGTAGCTCTCATCCTTATCTTCCCTTGTGGTTGTCACACAGAACATTGCTTATGCTCTTTTGACATTGTAAGGATATCAGTGGAGCTTACAGACTATCTATGAGAAAATTAAGTACCAGGAATATGATGGATCTTTCTGAAGGTCATGTAGCTAATACGTAGCAGAATCAGAAGAGGAACTCATATCCCTTGACTCAAGATTCAGGGGTCTATCCATTACACTAAGCTCATTAATGACTATTTCCCATCCTAACAAATCTAAAAGGCATCCAAGTTCTGCTTGGAGTCCAAGACCTTCAAAGATTTCATTTAACCTACCTAGCCTTATTTCCCAAACTTCTTGACACTCACTCTATGTTCTAGTTAAATATATCATTCAATGAAGTCTCATGCTCATTCCTGCCCCTGTGCCTTTGCTTGGGTTGCCCCCATACTGCCTACAATATTCCCTTTCCTTCCTTTCACATATTGAAACTACTTTCTATGCTTCAATGCCTAGCTCAAGTTTGGCTTCCTCTATGAAGCCGTCCCTGAGTATATCAGCCCTAACTTACGCTTCAATACAGTGAACTCCTATAGTATTTCTAGTTTATACTAGTCTGAATTTAGACTATATCAACATGGCTCAATCAGAAGATACAGAGGACCCAGCCTATAGTCACACCAGCATGTCCGAGTAGATTGGGGGAATAGAACACAAGGATCTGTCATAAAAAAGATAGATATTTAGGGCAGGAAGGTTGATTCATAAAGTCAACTTTGCAGCCTTTCCTCTGTCTTTTGTCATTTTTCTCAGACCTTGAATTTCAATGCTTTCAAGAAAATCTGGTACCAGAGTAGCCTGTGCTTTCAGCTTATATTTACTTGATTCTGTGTTGAACCCCATTTCTCTCATCCCCCTTGATCTCTCTGCAGCATTTTATATACTGAATACCTTTTCCTTCTAGAAACTTTCCCTTTTCTGAATTTTCATTTCATTGCACTCCCTTGGTTCTCTTCCTTGTCTAATCATTCTTTCTCATGCTCCTCCCCTAGTTTATCAACCATATCATGCCCCTTAACTGTGGGTTTACCACAGTCTTGGGTGTTTTCATTTCATCCTCTCTTACTTGGTGAGCTCATCAGCTCCCATGGGATTAATTATCAACCCTCTGCAGATTACTCCCAAATCTATTTATGTAGCCCTAGTCTCTCTCCTGAGCTCCAATCTCGCCATATCAAATGTCCTATTGGATATTTCAAACTTCCATAGGTATCTCAGATGCTACATGTCCAAAACTGAACCTATCATCTTTCTCCTCAAACCCACCTTCTTTCTAAAGTTTCCTATTTCTGTCGAGTAGACCACCTGCTTTCCAGTCACTCAGCTTTACAAACTCAGTGATATTCTTGACATCTCACTTTCCCTTACCCAACATATCCAATCAGTTGCCAAACTCATTGTTTCTACTTCCCTGATGTCTTTCATATCCATCCTCTTCTCTTTAGTAACATGGCCACTACCCTAATTCAGGCCTTCATTGCATCTCACCTGAACTATTGCAATGACATCTGAATGGACCTTCCTGTACCTCTTTCTCATCTCACTGTAATCCATTCTCCATATTACTGCCAAAGTGATTTTCCTCATATTCAGGTCTCATCAGGTCAGTATATATTCATTAAACTTTACTGACTCTATTGCTTCTAATATCAAATATCAAATATATGCTTTTCTGTTTGGTTTTAAAAGCTCTTCACAATCTGGTCACAACCACTTCCCATACTACACAGCCCAGTCAAACTGGTTTTCTAGTGCTTTCTCACATACAACAATCCAACTCCTATCTCTGTAGCTTTGTACTTGTCTGCCATGCCTGGAATGCACTCCTGTTTCACCTCTGCCTCCAAGAGTCCCTTGTTTCCTTCAAAACTCTGCTCATTTGTCACCTTTCTATGAAGCTCTTCCATACTCTCCTGCTACTAATGTCCCATCAAATTGCCTTTTATTTTTCATCTGTGTTGTTCATCTATACTTATGTGTCTCCTTTGAAAAGATGGAAGCTTCTTGAGAGCAGGAACTCTTTCACTTTTTTTGTTGTATGTCGAATGCCTAGGATAGTGCCAGGCACATAGTAGGCACTTAAGGAATGCTTGCTGATTGAGTAATTCATTGATCTGTTGGCCTTTCCCCCAGGATAGGATATGATTATACTGTCTGACTCACTGATCAATGCTCAAGTCACTTGACAAGAATCAATGTCTCCAGCAGGAGGCTCCAGAGACTATGGAGCCATGAAAATATTTGGCTCAGACCTCTGATGAATTGGCTACCTCACAAACTGCATTTGTTATTCTGAAGAAAGCAAAATGATAAAGTAAATCACAGGTGGAATCAGCAGTCCTGGCTCCGGATAGCACTATACTTCCGTAGATGTCTTTGTCAAGCAATAGAAAGGGATGCCTAGGGTTCCTGGGACCATGAATGTTGTTTTTGTAACCTAGCATTGAGGACTGCATGCAGTCCAGGCTAAGGGTCAAACTGTCTGCTGAGTCACTTCATATTTCGCTGAAAATCATATCCTCTTAGATAGCAAGGAGAGGTTCTTTCGAAGACTCATGATTTTGACTCTCTCTTACCTTACTCTCTTCCCACTCTTTGACAGGAAAGAATATGTCAAATATTTTTGAAATGAAATACTTGCCATGCTGGATCATCTCCACCATTGTCCTATCTCACCCATTAGGGTTGCATATCAAGGGTTGGGAGGTAACACGAGGGGCTGACTCTTGCTGCCCAAATATGGGACACTCCAAGCCAGAGAACCATCTGCTGTCATGTAAAAAAGGCAGTAATGAGATTTCCCCCATGCCACCACTCATCCTTGGATCAACTATTTCTTGCCTATTTCATAGTTTTAAGAACAAACTACCAAGAACTAAGCAATTCACATTGAGTCCTTAGTAGAATAAACTTGGGGGCTTTAGGAAATTTTATGGATTTAGCATTGGCAGAAAGTGAGTAAATTAGAATTTAAGTTGCCCCAATCATAGTCAAAATAATTGATAGGTATCCATTTGAGTTCAGACTAGTAAACTAGTAGACCAAGCCCCCATGAATCAGAGCAGGGATATATTATGAGGTATTTAACTTAAGTGGGCAGCTGGGTGGTACACTGGATAGAGTGCTAGGCCCAGAGTCAGGAAAATTCATCTTTCTGGGTTCAAATCTGGCCTCAGACACTTACTAGCTGTGTGACCCCGGGCAAGTCACTTAATCCTGTTTGCCTCAGTTCCTCATCTGTAAAATGAGCTAGAGAAGAAATGGCAAACCACTCCTGTATCTTTGCCAAGAAAACCCCAAATGGGGTCACAGAGAGTCAGGTACAACTGAAAATGACTGTACAACCACAACAACAGATTTAACTTAAATATCACATTCTTTCTCTTCTCAATAGAACTGGGTTCAGTTGGCATAATAGGAAGAATACTGAGGCACCCTCATGGGAGGATATGGATGAGAGTCTTATAGGATACAAAGGCAAGAATGGCCCGTCATCTACATTATTAGATAATTGATAAGATCACTCCATTTGAGTATCTCAATGATACTCTCATCTATTCCTAGGATCCCAGACAGCACATTAAATTAATCTGAGTTGTCATTTTTTTAACAATAATAAATTAGTAGTATATTTTGAGATCTGGGCCTGCTAGGATCTTTTAAGTATCATGTCTTTGTATTATTTCTCTTAATAACCGTAGATAAAGAAGAAATAAAATTATGACTTTTTGCAAATGATATGATTGTGTACTCAACCCTAAAGAGTCAATCAAAATTAATTGAAAAAAATCAATAACTTTAGTAAATTTGCAGGACATAAAACAACTCCGTAGAAATGACCAGTATTTCTATAGAATGTTAATAAAACCGACATGGACGAGATAGAAAAAGAAATTCCGTTTAAAATTACTACAAAATATATATAATAATAGTTAAGTGTCTACCTTCCAAAATATGCACAAAAACTATATAAAATAAATACATATAACTGTTTACGGAAATATAGACTTAAGTAATTAGATAAATATTTACACATGAGTCAGAAGAACCAATAAAATAAAAAATGGATACTTAAATTTATTTATTCAATGTCATGCCAATAAAGCTACTAGCATGGAAAAAATTAGATTTAAATCAACACCTCACAACTTATACAAAGATAAGCTCCAAATTAATACATGACCTAGATAAAAAAGTCATATCATAAATAAATTAGAGAAACATAAAAAAAAATTCTCTATCAGATCTATAGATAGAAGAAAAGTCCATGACCAGACAAGAAATAGGGAGACTCATAGGAGATAAAATGGATAATTTTGAATATGTGAAGATTAAAAACACAAACAAATTAATCAAGCTAAGATTAAAAGGGAAACAATTATACAAACAAAATTGTGGTGAGTTTCTCTGATAAAGGTCTCATTTTTAAGGTATGTATGGAAATGACTGAAATGTATAAGAAAAAGCCGCTCTTCAATTGAGAAATGGTCTTGTGATATGAACAGACAGTTCTCAAGTGAAGAAACCCAGGCTATTTATAACTAAAAGAAAAAATGTTTCAGAACACTACCAATTAGAAAAAGGCAAATTAAAGGAATTCTGAGATTTCACCTTACATCCATTAGATGGTAAAGTTGACAAAAATGAAAATGATGAATGTTGGAGGGGCTGTGGTAAAATGGCTGAGGTACATTGATGATGATGGTAGACCTGTGAATGAGTAAAACTGTTTTTGGAAAGTAACCTGCAATGATACACACACAAAAAATATTACTAAACAGTGTGTTCCCTTTATACCAGCTATACCACCCCTAGATCTATACTTTAAAGACACAAAAGAAAGAGGAAAATGTCACTGATACACAAAACATTTATAACAACTCTTATTATGGTAGTAAAAAGCTGGACCTTAAGAGGATGTCCAACAAGGAATGGCTGACTAAGCTGTGGTATAGATAAATGTGGTTGAGTACTATTATGTTATAAGAAATGAAGAAATAGGTTATTTCAAAAAGACATGAAAAACATATGAATTATTGGAAAGTAAATTGGATAGAAACAGAAGAATAATTTGTACTGTAACATCAATATTATGAAAATAAACATTTTGAGGACTTTTTATGAATTAATAAAGAATGAAATGAGAAGAACCAGGGGAGCAATTTCTATGACAAAAAGAATTGTGAAGGCTGTAAGAATTATTATCAATACAATGACCAGTCATGATTATAGAGAACTAAAGATGAAATACACTATACATTAGAAAAAGGTGACAGATTTATGGTGCAGAATGTACAGCCATTGGGGAAATTTCTTTTGCTTAATTCTGCATATTTATTACAAGGATTTTTTCTTTCCTTTTTTTAAACAGTGTGGGAAGGAGAAGAAATAGATTTTTGTTAATTTTTTAAAAATAGAGATATAGTGGGGTGCCATAGATGTGAGATGTTCTATGAACTTTCAGATGATGTCACTGTATTATTAGTTTCAATTAACTGTTTTACTTTGTTACAAGAGACCTAGCAAGTTGTGAGATTAATTTGTAAATTAATGTAAAAATAATGTATAATGTAAAAAACAAAACACTTTAATAAGACTGAAAGTATAAAAATTAATATGTAAAAATCATATATACACATCTGTATGTACAAAAATACATACACATGTATATAGAATAAATTCAAAATGTAACTTTCAAAATTCTCTTGCTGATCTGTTTCTTTCTGGCTTTTCTTCTGTTTTGCACATTAAAAAAAATGTAATAAAAATCACTGACACTTCCTTTTCCTTTTTTGTTTTGTTTCATTTTGGTAATCCTTTAGCTAGCCAACTTTCCTGTCTCCCTCTCTCTCATTGAAAACAAAAAAGAAAAAGAAAAACAAAACCCTTATAACAAATATACGTTATCAAGTAAAACAAATTCCCGCAATTCCTAAGTCCAAAAATGTATGTCTCATTCTGCACCTTGAGCCCATCACATCTCCATTAAGAGTCGGGTAACACATTTCATTGTTGACTTCCTGGAAATGTGACTGGTCATTTCATTGATCAGAGTTCTTAAATCTTTCAAAGTTGTTTTTCTTTAAAATGTTGTTGTTATTATACAAATTATTCTCTTGGTTATTGTCATTTTGGTCTTCATCAGTTCATATAAGTCTTTCCAATTTTCTTTGTAACCATCTCTTTCATTATTTCTTACAGCAAACTAGTATTACATTATATTCACATACCACAATTTATTCAACCATTCCCTAGCTGATGGGCATCCCCTAAGTTTCTAGTTCTTTGCCCTAACAAAAAGAGCTACTATAAATAATTTTGTGCACATAGATCCTTTTTTTCTTTTCTTTAATATCATTGTAGTTTAGACCTAGTAGTGGGATTTTGTGGTCAATGGTATGCTCAGTTTAGTGATTTTGGGGTCATACTTCCAAAGTACTTTCCAGAATAGCTGGATCACTTCATAGCTCCACTAACAATGCATTTATGTGCCTGTTTTCTTGCAGCCCCCTCTACCAATTGCAATTTTCCATTTTTGTCATCTTTGTCAATCTGATATGTATAAGGTAGAAATGCAGAGTCGTTTTCATTTCTCTAATTATTATTGATTTGGAACATTTTTTTATATGGCTAAGAATATAATAGCATCGATTACTTCTTTTTAGAACTGTCTGTTTATAACAGACATTTGACCATTAGTATATTGGAGAATGACTCTTTTTCTTGTATATTTGATTCAGTTCCTTATATATCTTAGATATCATATCTTTATCAGGGAAATTTGCCACAAATATTTTCCACAGTTAACTGTTTCCTTTCTTATTTTAACTATATTAGTTTTGTTTGTGTAAAAACATTTTAAATTTTATGTAATCACATTGTCAATTTTATCTTCTGCTATCCTCTTTACCCCCTGCTTGGTCATGAATTATTCTTGTCCATAGTGATGAAAAACATTTCCTTCCTCACTGAGCTCTCTTCCAGGGCTTTCACCAATGCCATACATTTGAAAAATCGGAGCAATATCAGTTTGTGAAAGAGTACATGAATAGATGGAAGAGAGTCCTTGCTGAGCCATGCAAAATGGAAATTATATTGCAGTGGAAGACACCCACCTCTGAGAAAGACTTGCAATAGTTCTTTGGCTTTATGGGGAGTGTGTACTCTCATATTTTCCCTAAATTTTCTTACTTGACAATGCCAATCACAGATCTTGATAGAGATGGATAAACTCTACATCACTGTGAGGGATATCCTTGCACATGCCCATATCTCCCACTCCCCAACTCTCTACATATTTCTCCCTCATGTTAACTGATTTAGAATTCAATAAGCAACTTGAAAATAGGAGAGTCATATCCACATTCATGGCATGGAGATCTTTTTAGGGATTGCAATGTCTTATCAACTTTAAAATCTAGAGTACTTTTTGGCCATTCAAAAATTCTATCAATGTTAGATCTTCTGGGTATTATTTTTAATAAGCTCAAATTTTCTATCACCTGCATTCCCAGACTTCACAATCTTTAAGCAGACATATTGTTATAAAGATTTGTATTTTGTTACTATATGCCTCTACCATCCCAGCAACTATAAATGCTGTGGCCAACAAATCACAATATCTGTTAGTATTAGCCCACTAGCAGTAGTCATAGGCTACCTGTACTCAAGTCCAACTGTCTACCCTTCAAATGGAAATCATACCCATGCTCAGGCAGTTCTGATCTTTATGAAGACCTAGTACATGGCCACATGTGATGTTTGGTGGCTGTAAGTAGAGAATGATATCAATTAATGTCTAGTGATTTGAAGCACTTGGGTAACACTAAAATCCTTGATACCCCCAATTGGTTCATCATCAGGGGTGGATACGATTTTTATTAGTGGAAATGACTGTAAGAAGATGTTACTATTTCCTTTTTTTGTTGCACTGTAAGAACCATTGGACTTATTCATCTGAATTGAATCCAAAACCTTCTTATATATTATTTCCTTCACTAGAATATGAGCTCCTTGAGGGCAGAGACTATTTTATTTTACCATTTGTGTCCTGAACACCTAGCACGGTGCTTTGCACATGCCAGGTACTTAACAGATGCTTTTTTCATGAATTAATTCATTCCTTTAGGGGCAGGTATGTTAGATCTTATCATATACTTACTCTCTTCCAAGGAGAAAAAGATCATTGCTATCAGTGATACATATCCTTGTCATTTTGATAAGTCATTTTGACAAGTCATTTTGACCCACATCCTTCCTATGTTTGATCTCCAAACATGGTTGAGATAACAATCTTTATTCTTGAAGGAATTTCTTCAGCTTTGTGTCTTTCTCTATCATTATATCACCTATTACTAGGACACTCAGTTTATCCCATATTTTTGGACTGCACTTTTCACGGCCCTCCGTGTAAAAATTCACCTTTCCATTGCATATCATGCCCAAACTTATGGGCATGCATAGTACACAAATTGAACCCTGAAACAATATCTCAGGGCTACATTTTCTACCTTCAGCATTACTAGACTTCCATACTGCCTAATATACAACTTTCTTATAACATGTACTCAATTACCTCATCTATTTCAAACTCAGTTTTTACTTTTTTTCCCCTTAACACCCATCTAATACACCATGGGGAAGTTGAAAGCTGCCCAGGCTATCTTGTAGTATATCCCATTCCTCTAAAGTGGTATACAAAACGTAGACTGACCAACATTGTTTAGGAAGTTCTTGATAATAGGGGACCAGGTCTAGCTATGTTTTAGCAACTTTCACAAAAGCAGAACTTCAAGGAACCTGGTAGAAACAATGGTACCTCCTTCCAATGACTCAGATGTTAAGTCTGGTGGTCTGTAGGATAGATTTCTTTTTTCCCCTCCATATTCACCCCAGTTTTTGATAGATTACCTTAATTATGAATTAAAAGTCATTGCTCACAACCACTAATCAAACACAGGCAGGAAAAGGATAGACTTGACTTGAAGGGGTGACTGCAAAACTTCTAGTACCTATGGACTAGAAAGGTCAGGCCTTAAAAGAACATGAGAGTCAGAATGCAATGGGGACATCCTGGAATTGGCAGAATTCTTGCACCAACACCATTCTATAATGCTATGGAATAGAGATACATAGGGGCAATAGGGAGAGGGGAATGGTATTGGAGGCCATAGCCTTATTGGGACAATTTAGAGTGAAGCTGGTCTGTGGCCAATCTGGCACGTCAGTATAAGGTGAGTGTGGGAAATACAAGTAGCTGCCATAAAATTTTGTGGTGATAAATTGAGTAACAAAATAAATCAACATCTTGATATTCCCTGTATCTTGCCCCTTGATCTAGTATGGTCACCTAGTCTTACTCTCTGTCATTGCAATTAGTTTCCTATTCCTAATCAGATAACTGGCTGGAGCCACAGATATGTATGTATATCTATATGCCTTTCTAAGTACATATCTATGTGCAAGTGAAATCATTGCTCTATGCTGGAAGGAATCTCTGAGACAATGTAGTTTAACACTTTCATTTCACAGATGGAAAAACTGAGGCCTAGGAAGGTTGTGACTTGCTCAAGGTCACACAGATAGAAAACACTAGGGGCACCTAGTGCCAGAGCTCCTGATTAAAGAATCAGGGTGATTTCCTTTCTACCCATGATGCTTCCACAAGACATGTCCCCCAAATCTGTACCTTCATTTGTAAAATGTGGATATAGAAGCTGCATAATACAGTGAATATAGCATAGGCTTGGAGTCAGGAAGACTTGGGTTCAAATACTGCCTTAGAACCTTACCAGATATTTGAATATGAGCAAATCACTTTATCTTTATATAACTCCAGCAACTCCTTGGGGTTTATATATTTAGTTATAGTACATCTGAGATCCCACATCCTTCTACTAATCAAGGATAAAATGAAGATGATACTAGTTGTACTACTTACCTTAAAGGGTTGCCATAAGAAAAGTGTTCTGTAAATTTCTATATAAATAAGAACTATTATTATCACCACCATTATCTCTATTGATTGTTGTTGTTTCACTGAATTAGTCTAGTCATCCCAGTAGATTAAAAAATCCTTGAGAGGGGGTTAAGCTTTTATACTTCTGTATCACCTACGAGAGCTATCCAGGCTCTAAGCACACTAAAGTCATTAAATAATGCATTCTAATTGATAAATATGTTGATGAATCAACAGAATCAAACTGGAATTTAAAAATAACACACTGAAATCCCAGAAGGGATTTCATTGTTTATATTACAGAGGACTAGGGATTAAAAGAGAGACAAGCAGAAGTAGGAGGTCACTCATGTGACCTTAGGAAGAGCAATTTCAGTGGAATGCTGAGAAAGGAAGTTGGCTTGCCAACAAGGAAAAATCTTGTGCAGGAGAAATGTTCCCATGCTATCGATCTATCTTAAAACATTTGAGAAATTTGGCCAGGGAGAAGAAGAAAACTGGAATGGAAGCTTGAGAAAGGTTGGGCCTGAGATGATGCATGTAAAATGTACAAGAAGCCTTGGAATCGGAATCAGAAGAGTTGAGTTCATACCACAGAACCTCCTCTGGGCTCCCTCTCCCAAATCACACTGTACTAGCAGGATAGGTTTCCAGAAGTCAATGACAACTCCACCAAGTTTCTAAGAATAACTCTAAGGGACTGGGGGCTTGCTTTTCTAGTGCTGTCACTCAGAAGCCCCTGTCTGATATGTTCCTTACAGATTAGCAGCCAGTGTCCCAAAGAGATCATAAAAATAGGAGAAGGACCCACATGTACAAAAATATTTAGAGCAGCTCTTTTTGTGGTGGCAAAGAATTGGAAATTGAGGGGATGCCCATCAATTGGGGAATGACTGAACAAGTTGTGGTACATGAATGTAATGGAATGCTATTGTGCTATAAGAAATGATGAGCAGGCAGACTTCAGGAAAAGCTGGAAAGACTTGCAAGGACTGATGCTGAGTGAAGTGAGCAGAATCAGGAGAATGTTGTACACAGCAACAGCCACATTGTGCGATGACTAGCTTTGACAAACTTAACTCTTCTCAGCAATGCAAGGATCTAAGACGTCTCCAAAAGTCTCATGATGGAAAATGCTATCCACATCCAGAAAAAGACCTATGGAATTTGAATGCAAATCGAAGCATACTATTTGCTCTTTTTTTCCCTTCTGTTTTGTTTTGTTTCCTCTTTCTTGTGGTTCCTCCTATGGGTTCTAATTCTTCCTTACAACATGACTAATGTGAAAATATGTTTAATAGGAGTGCATATGTAGAGCTATGTCAGATTGCACACTGTGTTGGGTACAGAAGCAGGGAGGGAGGGGGAGAAAATTTCAAACTCAAAAGCTTATGAAAGTGATTGTTGAAAACTAAAAATAAATTGATCAAAAAAAAAAAAACAAACCCAGATTAGCAGCCAGACTTTTGCTTTTATTTATATAGCATAGTAGAAATAGTTGATACATGTCCCCCAGTAGTCTGGGCATACTCTCCCACAAATATATACAGAATCTGTAATAGGGTGGCCACAAACTTAAAGTATGATACTGAGATACACATGAAGAGAAGACATGGGACAAATGGATAATTCAGAGTGTCTTGTTACTGGAAGTCCTTTACTCCCTTTGTGGAGTCTTCATCAAGTTCCCCTTAGGTATAGCTCTCAGTGGAACTCTGAGGGCCTGTGTCTTTGTCGAATCCTATCAAAATCACCTTTTCTTTGTGTGTCCTTTGATGTGTCTTTTAGCTCCAGTGCAGACCCTACCATCAGCCATTGCTGCTCCAAGGACATTGCTACCAGTAGTTTGTGGAACCTCTCCAATAGCTTTGGTAGATAGCTAAAGGCCTTTAGTTACCAAGGTTGGGAGAAGAGAATGACACAGATTCTCTCTCCCACTGCTTCCAAGCAATAACCTCTCAAGGACTGGGCTGGAGCTGTACTACCCCTAGATTGAACTTCTTATTTATCCAGGATTCTCAACAGGCTTTCTGTTTTATCTATAGCTGCACAGGTTGTAAATGATGCTATCTAACCAAGCATAACATATGCCCTGTGTGGCATCATCTGTTTTCATCCACTGATCAAAGCACTTCGCTCCTCAAAAATTGATCAAGGCTTTGTTCATGCATAGTTTATAATAGTGATTGATTGAATGATTCAAGAAAGAATCTTGTAGGGAAAAAGTCTGGTCCTTTAGTGTTTAATTAGTACTGACAGACATCTGCCCTAACAGTAGGATGACAGATCTAGAGCTATGGGGGAAGAATCAAAGGTATCAAAAGATCTGGGTTCTAATTGTGACTTTGCCACTTTTTCAATATACGACCTGAGTGAGTCTTAGTTAGCCTTGGTTAGGCTTCAATTTCCTCATTTTTAAAATTGGGAGGAAGGGGGAGGCCAAACTAGATTGTCTCCAAGCTTTCTTCTAGCTATAAAGTTCTGTGTTTTTGTCATTAACAAAAGGCAAAGGAATCTTTTGTGATTGGAAGGGTGGGGAGAAGGTTGGGAGGAAGGAGTAAGTCTAAACCCTCCCTTACTCAATTTTTTCATCACATATTTTACCATATTGTCCAGATCTATTCCCATCTCTTCACTCTGATGGTACATCTCTTGACCCAGCATCTTCTCATCTAATGTCTACATAATTGCAGCTTCATTTTTTTTTCCTTCAGACCTATGGGTCCTCTGCCTCATTACAATCAATCGGAATGTTATTACTAGGATATTTCTTAATGAACTGTTTAAACCACATCCTTCTGTTCTTTGAGATCTTGACTGATTTGTTTTCATCCTTCTCGTGAAATTCAAATGACTGGGATGGTCTATTGGGATCCTCTACCAAATGGTCTCATTATTAGATGATCACTCAAGAACTGGAGGGCACCTCAGAGACCAACTACATCATTCTCATTTTTCAGAGGAGGAAACTGAGGGAAGCAGGGTGAAATGACTTGCCCAGAGTCATACAGCTAGTAAGTGTCTGAGGCCAGATTTGAACTCAGGAAGAGAAATCTTCCTGACCCCAGGCTTGGCACTCTATCCACTGTGCTGCCTAGCTGCCACACTGTCCAATCTTCCATTGTACCATGTTTAAATAATTTTTAAACATATATCAACATTTCTCCATTATTAAGATACATTTTATTGAAGAAATGCTGAATTTGGAAATAGAAAAATCTCTGTTTAGGCCTTACTAGCTGTAATTCAATCAATCATGGGCAAGACAATTTTCTTTTCTGATTCTCAGTTTCCCTCATTTAGGGATAATAATATTCAAAGATCTATCTTACAGTAAGATAGAATAAATGCTGAATACAAAGTACTTTGTAAAGCTTAAAGTGTGAGAAAAATGTTAGCTATTTGTATTTTCAATATTTTAAATTATCAGGTCTTCACATGAAGGAAACACATCTATCTAGCTTCATTCTAACTTGTTGAAGAGATGACATTATGTTTGGGTTAAATTCCTTACCAAAAATGGGTATTTGTTTTGTGTTCAAGTTTGATTAGAGAGAGAAGACAGTGTGCTAAAGTGGAAACACTGCTGACTCTGGAGTCAGAAGACTTTGGGTTCAATTTTGCCTCTAACAATTACAACCTGTGTGACCCGAGGCAAAATCTCAATTGCCCTGGGCCTCAGTTTCCTCATCTGTAAAATGAAAGTGTTGGAAAAGTTGGCTTCTGAGGTCCATTTCAGCTCTTGAGTTATGATCAGAGAATGAGATAGTTTGGTAGAGAATTAGAACAGACTGTCCTAATCATTTAAATATTGTACAAAGGATAAAAATAAACCAGTAGGAACTTTGAGCTCTCTTCAAGCAAAATACTCAATGGGGAAAGGTGAGAGTAATAAAAATAGCACACACACAGACACACACACTCACATACACATATACACATACACAGAGTGATTTAAGGTTTGCAGAGTTCTATATTCAGTTTCATTTAACATTCACAACAACCTCTGAGGTAGATGCTATTATTACCCTTATTTTATAGATAAAATAATTAAGCCTGAGAGAGACTGTGACTTGCATAGGGTCACACAGAAAATTCAATATCTAATGGAGGATTTGAACCTAAGTCTTCTGACCAAAGCCCAGAACTCTACTTGCTAAGCTATACTGTCATATTTTCAGTATTTCTAAATTCATTCTTATCTTAATCCGGTATTCAGTAAGTTTTACATTCTACCAGCAAAACAAAATGAGAATTTTATTGGTTCTTATTCTGATTCTCTTTGTTAGGGCCTAGTCTCCATTCATTTCCTTGGCGAATTTCTCCCTTCTGTTTTCCCCTTCCCCAATTAAAAAATGGCAATGAACCAAAGATTTAAAAGAGAATTTAGAGATAATTTAAGCCAATTGCTTCATTTTACAAATACGAGGCAAAGCCCAAGAGGGTTAAGATTACTTCTTTTTAACAAAAGTGCACGTTTTACACACATTGGAAAGTTATGCATTCTCTCAAAAGTTCAAGAAAGATTCCCGATAGCTGTCACTACTGCCCTCCTGTCCTCCAACCCAATATATTTTAAATTCAACTGACTAATTTCAGGACCATTTTTTAACTGACGATATTTGCTTGGTGATGCTGTATGTCAATATGCCAGAATATTACAGCCTGCAGAGAATTAAGTCCCCTTTTCTCCACTCACACAGCCTTCCCTCTAGTTCAGGGCCTACAAAATGATTACCCTAGACTAGTCTCTCTCCTAATTGTTCTCCTTGCCTCATGTGTCTCCTCATTCCAGTCCAGCATCCCCAAAGCTGCCAAAGTTATTTTCCTAAAATGTAGGACTGATCATGTCATCGCCCTCTTCAATAAATAGGAGTTCCCTTTCAAATATAAAAGTCTTTCATTTGGTATTTAAAGCTCTTTACTACCTCATCTTTCCTATATTCCCAAATCTTTTTACACTTACTTCTTTTCTATGAATTTTATAACCCAGCTATTCTGGACTATTTGTTGTTCCTTAGACACAGCATTCTCTTCTCTGCACCTTCTCATTGGCTAGCCCTCATTCCTGGAAGGCTCTCCCTCCCCACCTTTGCCACTTTGAATCCCTGACTTCCTTCAAGATTGAACTCAAATGTCGCCTTCTGCCAGAGGCATTTCCTAGACCACCACTAACCTCCTCAGCTTCTAAAAGCCTTCTCCTCAAAGGTTACCTTCAATCTCTTCTATTTCTATCTCTCTCTGTTTCTTTTTTCTTCTGTCTCTGTCTCTTTCTTTGTCTCTCTCTCTCATAGATATTTGTATAAATGTTGTCTCCCTCATTAGAATGTAATCCTTTTGAAGGCAGGGAATGTTTTTGCCTTTCTTTGTATTCGCACCCAGTACATGGAACACATATATGCTTCAGTGATTGTTTGATTGATGGAGAAACTTATGGTAGCCACAGGGAGTCTGAATCACATTATCAACCAATAATTTTTTGAAGGATATCCTCAGAGAAGTTTATTACTGGAAAAAAAAAAAGATTGGTCAATCATGCAGCAATGCTCCATTGGTATACATAGGATGGCATGAGACCTAAAATAAAACTCTTAGCATCTTGGGTGGTTACCCCATGGAGAATTTATCAGAGCACATGGACAAAAGTCACATAGAATGGGCAATCATGATTCACACCATGAGCATGGGGAAGGGAGAAGCCCCATATCTACGAGATTATAGATCCATTGAAGTTCCACAATCATTTCAGCCAATCCAAGAAGTAGTGATTTTTTTCCTTTCGTTTCCAGTCTTAAGTATGTTTGGCCTCAAAATTTATTTCAACAGACATTTATTTAGAACCTCTTCTGGGTAATGAATTGCACAAGGCACTGAGGAGAAAAAGATGAAACAAGGCACAACCTCTGCCCTTTCAAAAGAAATTACATTTTTAATCGTAATTTCATAGAGATCATATTTTGGTTATGATCAAACATATGATCAATATGTTTATATTCAACTATAATGATAGGGGGAAACAAAGAGATAGGAAACTGTGTATTCTATTTCCCAGAATGGTAATATCAAGCTTGGAACCCTCAAAACCATAAAAAAATGCAGGGGAGATAAAATTTGCCTCTGTAAAATTCCTGTCATATATTAGTGATTATTTTCCTTCTGGGGATGCATTTTAATACTTCAAAAAGGCGATTCAAACTCCTTGTACCCTCAAATGTTGGATACCTAAGTAAAAACCTAAGAAACCTTGATAATAATAGCTAGCATTTATTATAATACTTCACAAATATTATCTTATTTTATCCTCACTAACAGCCTGGAAGGTAGGTACTATTATCTTCATTTTATAGATAAAGCAACTAAAGTATACAGAAGTTAAGTGACCTGGCCAGGGTCAAAAAGCAACCTCAAAAAGCATAATTTGAACTCGTCTTCCTGCCTTCTAGTCTCTTCTCCATTTAACTTACTATACCACCTAGCTCATCTTTACCTGTATGATCCTTTCCATTTAAACATCAAAGACATATTCAATATAAATAGTATTTAGGTTACTTACCTACAAGAGAGTATTTCAGATTTAGCTCTATGACTAAAAAAATTCAAGTTACTGAATCACCCTAAGCTTGTTGTCCAGCTTACATTTCTCTTTAAATGCATTCACCTTTCTAATATCTCATATTTAGTAAGTATAATAGGAAGATTTTCTTTCAGTTAGAAATTACTACCTTTTTAAAAGGACATTTATTTAAAAAACTAAAACAGCAAAACAAAAGGATTCTAAAAATTCTAGAGAAATGTAAATCTTGCCTAATGAGCAATTAGAACATATTTTCTTTACTGAATCAACGGATAAGTACTTATTCACATAATTAGACTTGCTGACATCCAAATAGGGATTCTATCATTGTTCGAGGGAGACTAAAGGGCTGCCTAATTTATCTTCATGTCTCAAATATTGGAAATATTATTATTCAAACATTCATAGAGCACTATCTTTTTTGAAAAGTGTTTTGCGATAATTATGTCTTCTTCATATTAACTCTGGGATCTGAGAAGTAGGTCATAGTTTTTTTTTCAATTTCCAAATGGGTAAATTAAGGCACAGAGAGTTCCAGTGACTTTGGATCGAAAGTTTAGAGCCAGGGTGAGGTCATCTAGTCTACCCTTTTGCCCATTTTAAGGATGATGGAAATGAGGCCCAGAGATGTTTAAGTGACCAGTTGGTGGTCACATAGATAGTAGTTGTAGTCAGGTCCTCTTGGGGCACATATCAAACTAATAGTAGAGATTGGGTAAAAACCCAGATGTCTTAGTTTTCAAGTCTTTGTTTAATTCCCCTCCCTTGACACACTTGAAAACAGAAATAGTATAATTCTGAAACATGACCCAGTATTCCTTCTGAAGTAATATATATTGGTGGGAGTAGGGGGAAGGTAAGTTAAAGGTCAGTGGAAATGTCTGACAATCCTTTGCTTGGTATACAGAAAAAGAATGGGAGCCATGGTTTTCATTAGTCCCTAAAAATGTATAAGCAACTTCCTACATTTTTTTCCCTATTGTAATGTTTGAAAGAAAAAGAAAGACTTACATTCCTGAGATCTTGGATTATTGAAAGATCCCAAATCATATCCACATGCATTTTTTAGTATTCTTTGTGTGTTTTCAAACTGCCTGTGAAAGCAGTTTTATTTTGTAGCTATACTTTTATGGCCACGTCCTGATTAAAAGCTCGTATGAAAAACTGCCGAAGCCTGGAGAAGCCCTCCTGTATTTTCAAATAGACTTTTATCAAGGACACATTCTCAGTTAGTTTACTGCCAAGCTAAGGAAACTTTGTGTAGCCTTCAAAAAGAGCTTCTAGTATTGATGTCTGTATTCTGATGCCCAGGAGGATCTTTTTGATCAACACAAAGGATGAGGTGGGGCAACATTTAAGAGGGCTGACTGACAGGATAGGCCATCTTCTTGACCCTGGGCCTTGTGTTATTTACTCCTGGAAGATAAGAGACTGTTAGCTCTGGAAAGGTCCTTAAGAACCAGCTGTGTCTCCTTCCCTGGCCCTAACTCCTGCTCTTCCATCTCTACCTTGCACTCCTCCTCCAATTTTAGTTACTCTCTTCTTAAGCTGACCCTCATCATGAACTCTGACTTTTTCATCCCTTCTCTGAGATTCACCCCTCTCTGATCACTCTCCCCTGACCCAGTGCTTGCAGATAAGGTAATAATAACTCGGTTACCTAAAGGTATTGTAGACTAAGCAGCAGTCCTGAGGTGAATCCAGTCCACTGTGTCCTGTTCTGACACCTCCAGGCCCCACTGAGTCTTAGACTGCCCCTGAGCCAGGCTTCAGCTTCATGGGTAGATTGAGGCAGGGAACCAGAAATGGAGCAAGGTGGTGGGGCACACCTGAAGTGAGGCTCACTAAAAGAAAACCAGTGAGTAAGACTTGACTCTTTTCTCACTTGGTTTTTATCATAATTTGACATTATACATAACTTAAAAATAAGAAAACTCAACAAAACACTATTCTACAATCCTAGGCATATGTAGAATGTAGATAATCAATGCATAGCTATGTCTATTGGCATAATGAACTATGACCACAATAATGCACAGGAATATGTAGCACCACTGTACTGTTCACTCAGAAGGCTTCCAATGAATACTTGTTAAGTGAATTAATTAATGAACCATTACTTCCTTTCACAGACTCATTCCCATATTTTATAACTCTCTCAGCTCATTGGGCAATAGTCAATCGATCTCAACTTGCCCATTGGAATCACTTACAATAGCATTTCTCTTGCCTCCTCCCGTAAAGTTGAAAGATGGTTAAGGGTGTATAATAGGAGAAGAGTGAATTAGACACTGGTCAATGAGTCTGCATAATACACTCAAGTCATAATGTGGTGACTGAAAGGGAAAGGAATTGGTCAGAGAAGGAGAAGAAAGGAAGCATCCAGGTGACTGACCATCTCTCTGAAGCTTTAGTACCACATTAATCAGGATACAGAGATAAGAGCTAGCTTTGTCAGGTTAAATGATTTCTTGCTGATTCATTACTATAGGCACAGACCATAGAAACAAGGCAATGTCTATAGAGCCCTTAAATAACCATGTGTTGGTTTTTATATTGATTGAATTAATAGTGTTGATCCATAATCAGGAAAATAGCTCTGTATTTTTTTAAATAATGGCTAAAATGCTATTAATAATTTAATTAAATGCTGGCCCCAAATGCTTTATGTAAATTAAAAAAAAGATAAAAGAAAATGTGAAACATCGTTTCCCAATTCACAATCGACATTCCCAACCAGTGTTCTGTTTTTTGTCTTCACAGATTTAATTAAATCTAAAATTAAAATTTAGCATTAGTGGCTGCATATAATGCACCAATGCATTTTTATGACACATTACTGAATCACGGAGCAGAATTACACATTCTATTTAGGTCAGCTATGTAAATCAACAAAATTAATGAGCTTTATTAAATCACCTTAGTAAAAGCCCCCACTGTCTTAACTGTTTACTTAATTCCAAATCCAACAAAAAACAGCTGTCACCTTCTGACAGACCTTCCTCTAATGACAGTTTTCCTTCCATTTGGTTGTGGGGGGGTGGGAACAGGAAATGATTCAAACTTCAGGCCAATGAAAATATAATATTCAAATTCTTTTAAAAAAAATAACTTACTTATATAGATTGTAGGATTAGATCATCCCAATTTGGTTTTAAGAAAGAAATTAGAGGAAAGTTCATGTATAACACTGAATTTTTTCATATTTTATGGAAAATATTTCATATTTTATATATAAAAGTATCATTAATGTAGACATTAATGTTATAACTAAAAATTGTAATAACTCAATATATGAAAGGTTTTTCTAAGTAAACCAATAATAACTCTAATAAATTTCAAGGGAATATTTTTAAACTACTTAGGAGAATAGTTTTAAGTACCTTATTAAATGTAACTGCTGGCATACAAATAGTTGTTGCTAATTACAAATGTGCCTTATCTATTTATGGAAACATGAAGCTTAAATGTACCTCTACTTGGCCATGTTTAATCAACTATTAATTCAAAATTTTCTATCTACTTAAAAGAAACATAACTGTATTTCTTTATATATAGGCTATGAATCATATTTTTCATTTTTTCAGCCAAGTCTTCAGCCCAGTTATTCCTAATTGATGCAATATTTGAGGCAAAAAAAAAATCATACCTAACTGTTCTGGGGTATAACTTCTGGTCTACCTAGAGTTTAATTTTCCAAATGAAATGTTTCTCTTCCTCTCTTCTAACTGCATCCATACTTTACTTCTAAATATCTTCTCTCACTATGAATTAGAGAATCTCAGAACCTTTGAGTAAGAAGAGACTTTGAAGGTCATCTCTTCCAACTTGTGCCTAAACAGAAATCCTCCTAATATCTCTAACAAGGGGAACCTATTATCTTTCAAGCCCTCTCATTTCATTTTTTTTCTCTTTTCTTTTTTCTTTTTTTTCTTTTTTTTTTTTGATGAGGCAATTGGGGTTAAGTGACTTACCCAGGGGCACACAGCTAGTAAGTGTCATGTGTCTGAGGCTGGATTTGAACTCAGGTCCTCTTGACTCCAAGGCCAGAGCTCTATCCACTGTTCCAACTAGCTGTCCCTCTCATTTCATTTTTGTACAAAACCAATTTTGATTAATTTCTATTGAGCTTTACAGTGACCTTGGACCACCTGTTCTGGAGTACCTTGTGCATCAGTTTATAATGGCCTACCCTTCACTATTGGGGTCCTTCCCTCAAACTTTAGGGTTGCTTAATTAGTATTTCAGGGCCTAAACCTCAGATTCCCTTACCATCAACCAAAAGTATTCTTTCCACTCGTGTTTCAGTAGGGCTGATTTTGGAGTCAGAATCTGGCCATGCCTAGCCCTTTGGACTAGGTGTCGGGGAATAAGGGGGCTTCCTGCACCCAGTTCTAGTTCCTATATACCTCCCTGTTTAACCAAAACTCTGGTGTCACTTTCCACCTGAGGACAACCTATGCTGCTGACATTCTTTCCTCTGCCCAAGCTATTTCTGTATGCTTTTCTGTATGGTTGTGAGTATGTACTGAATAAGCCTGCTTGTTTGCCCCAGTACTTGTTACTTTCTAAGCTCCTCATAAGAATTCTCCTTGACATACCTTACAATGGCACTCTTTTCTAAGCAGAGCCAGCAGTGGGTACAGCAAGACTAAAACTGATCTTTTGTAACTTCTACTCTGCCCTCATAAGCCAAATAGAATGAGTCCAATCTTTCCTCTACATGTTATTGTTGTTCAGTTGTTTCAGTCGTGTCTGACTTTTTCTGACCCCATTTGACATTTTCTTGGCAAAGATATTGAGTGGTTTGCCATTTCCTTCTCTAGCTTCCACAGCATGTCAGCCCTTCAAATACCTGAGAACAGTTACCCACCCTCCTAAGTCTTCTTTCCTCCAGGATAAGAATTTCCAGTTCCTCCAACCAAGCCATTTCATTAACCTCGTTTTGCTCCCATTTGCCAATGTCCCTCATATGTATCATGCCCCTCACTGAACATAATATACCAGATGTGGTGTGCCTGAGGCAGAGTACAACAGGGCTATCTCCTCTCTCATTCTGGAAACCTTTCTCAACAGTGCCTAAAGCAATACCAGCCTCTTTGGATGCCACATCGCATTGCTCAGTAAAAAATTATTCCACACAAACTGTCATCTAGACATAATTATCCCTAACCTATACTTGAGGAGTTGATTTTTAAGTTTTCTTTTAAAGTAAGACTTTGTATTTTTTCCTATGAAGTTTCATCATATTGAATCCAGCTTGGTATTCTATTTTGTCAAGATGTCTTTGGATCTTGACTTTGTCATTCAATGTGTTAGCTAGTCTTTTTAGCTTTGTTTCGTGGGTGGATTTGATAAGTATGGTCCCTACAACATCATTAAGGCCATTGACAAAAATGTTGATTAGTGTAAGACAAAGGTCAGAACATTGTCAAATACTTGTAAAAATGTCTGTGTTACAGTGGAAAGAGTTCTGGGTTCAGAATTTTGTTACTTGTCACTAAATTACTTAATCTCTCTGGGTCTCAGTTTCCTCACTTGTAAAATAAGGGGACAGGACTAGATGATTTCTATGGTTTAAGATCCTGTGACTGACTCATTAATGGTTATTATTATTATTATTAATGGTTATTCTTAGGGTTATGTCATTCAATGAATTTTGAATCTAACTATAGGTTGCTACATGTAACTATGCTGTTACTGTTCTTTAGTTGTGTCTGACTCCTCATGATTACATTTAGGGCTTTCTTCCTTCTCTAGAACATTTTACAGACGAAGAAACTGAGATAAATGTGACTTGCCTAGGGTCACACAACTGGTAAGTGTCTGAGGCCACATTTAAACTCAGGTCTTTCTAACTCCAGGCTCGGCACTCTATCCACTGAATCATCTAGCTGTCCCAACTATAACTATAATAGATTCCTAACCCAACACTTAACTATTACTGTAATTTATCTACCCTGCCTTCCTTTCCTTAAATCCAAGTGCAGAGTATCCATGGCATTTCTCTGACCTAGAAACACTTTTAAAAAAGAGTAACCTTCAAATCAATCTTACAATTATGCAACTATGAATCATGAATATCATAGCTTTGTTTCCATAGCTATATTCTTCACAGTGCCTAGCAAATACTAAGCACTTAATAAGTATTTATTGAATTGAGTCATTGACCTATGACCCCAAAGAATTTTACATAGTTTTACATTTCAGATAATAGATGATATTACATTTTCAAAATAGGTTGAGAAACATAACAATTCTCTGCTCATCTTAATTCTGAAAACTTGCAATTTGAATGAGGAGGCAGATTCTTATGTTGGTTTCTCATGACAAAAGAAGTGAGGCATACCATATAGATTGCTGGACCTGGAGTCTGGAAGATTTCTGTTTGAATCCCACCTCAGATGCTCAAAGGCATCTTGAAGCTGGGCAAAAAATTTAATTTCTATGAGCCTCAGTTTCTTCAGCTATAAAACGGGAATAATAATAATGCTTCCCTTGAAGGGTTGTGAGGAAATGGGAGGCTTGGAAGGTGACTTTGCAGACCTTCCATAGATGTGCATTTATTTCTGTTATTCGGATACAGATGATCTTCTGATTATGTGTCTGCATCCCTTTCTTCCTCACCCTCACCATAACCAGCATAGTTTTGTTACAGCTCGTCACAGATGTTACAAGTTAAATTCTTCCACCACTTTTACCATACCGACTCCCTTTAAAAGGAAGGTAAAGAGTTGGGGGAAGAGAAGAAGAAGGAGAGAACAAGACGGTGGAGATGAATTAAAGAGAAAAAAAGAAGCACAGATTGTAGAGGGATGAATTATTCTTGCTAAATGGATGCACAAGTCAGCTGATCTGATGTTACTTATCCTATGCTATCAGCATCCCCTAAATGTCAGCAACCAGTGGCAAAAACCGATCATCTCACTGGAGTTATGAGCTCTGTCTCCATGTTATTTATATTCTCACCAAACTAGACTGTCTGTTGGGAGTCCCTTTACTGTTTGTATTTGTTCTCAGAAGTACTTCTTCTGACAAACCAAAACATCTGCTGTAAGTAACAAATAAAACTGAATCAAATACCTCCCTTAGAGTTACTTCTAGGCCTTTTGCCACTGGACTTATAGCAGGTTTAGCAGAGTAAGTTATTTCAGGATGTTGGACCTTTATTTTAGTGAGGGTTCACTGTTATTTTTGCTCCTATTGTTTTCTATCACAGCAATTTAAAATTCTAATTCAATTCTCTACACTCTATTTTATCACAAGCTTGTTGTCCCTTGAGCATTTAATGAGCCTGCTTTCTATTTTATCTTCTGATGAGAATGGTATTCACTCACTTATTCATTTATTTATTGAGCATCTGCCCTGTGCAAGTCACTGTTTTAGGCACAAGGAAGACAGCCAGAGGCTGCAAGGGATATACAAACATATAGGGTGAATTTTCTATTCCTAAGAACTAGCAAGGTAGACTGAAAAGGAATAGTTAGAGAGGTAGGAAGAATGTGAAAGCCAAAAAGAGGCCACTGGATTTGGTAATTACGAGGGATCAAGTTGGGAAGCTAGGTGGCGCAGTGGGTAGAGTGCTGGGCTTTGAGTCAAGAAGACCTGAGTTCAAATCCGATCTTAGACACTTACTAGCTGGGTAACCCTGGGCAAGTCACTTTACCCCTGTTTGCCTCAATTTTCTCATCTGTAAAATGAGCTGGAGAAGGACATTACAACCTCTTCCAATACCTTTGCAAAGAAAATCCCAAATGGAGTCATGAAGGGGTGGATGTGACTGAAAAGACTGAAGACAGGCATTGTGCTAAGCACTTCACAAATATCTCAGTAGAGTGGTGTCTGCTAGATATGGATATCTGGATGTTGATTGTCCTTTGGTAATGTAAACTAGCCATAAAAACTAAATTCCTCATTTTTTCCTCTACCTCCAAAACCAACCTGGTCATTCCCTTTAACTTTTTTGTTTCTGTATGTTGTCTTCTCCACTGGCTCTTTAACAAATGTGCTCAGGTCTTTGCTATCAGTGACACCAATCTCCTTATCACTCAAGCTCAGAAGCAGTTGTGACTCCTCCCCCTTAGCCTCCTCATTTGATAAGTAAAAAGTCCTATGGATTCCACCTCCATGATATCTTCTGAATCTTCTGCCTCCTTTCCATTCCCACTTTAAGCACACTAATTCAGGCCTTCATTACTTCTTTAGTAGGCTATTATAATTCCGTCTTAATTGTTCTTCCTGTTTTTCCCTTCTCCCATATAACCATCATATCACTGTTGGTATAATCTTCCTAATGTTCTACTCTACTCACAATAATCACTCAATAACCTTCAGTAATTTCCTATTACCTTCCGAGTACATTTTTAGCTCTTAGCCATGGACCAAGTAACTTTGTAATGGTAACAAGACTTTTCAAAACCTGTCTTTGATATATATTTTCCAGTCTTTTCTCAGACTATTTCTTTTCATATACTTCCTGCTCCAGACAAATTAAAAGAGGTTCCACTCTCTCTCTTCCAATCTCTGTGTCTTTGATCATGCCATCATGAATGAGTGAATGAACAACAACAAAAAAATCACTTATTAAGTATTTACTACTATAAAGCCTTATGCTAAGTGCTTAGAATACAAATAGAAGAAAACATGACTTTATCCTTGTCTTTAAGGAACCCACATTCTAATTGGGGAGATAACACCTACAGAAGGTTTTAGCTGAAGATGTCCCAAAGTCCTTTGCGTGTAGCAGCAAAGCTGTCTGAAATAGATCTCCCAACCTCATCTCCATTTTTCATGTTCTTCCCTTCTTTCAATGCCTAATTCAAATACTACCTTCTCCATGAAGGCTTTTCTTTGTGCTCATCCCTTCCCTAGTTGAAAGTGATGTCTCACCTATATTTCTAGCCATTGCCTGGTCCTCTCCATTGTGCTTATCATGTTCTCTGTTTTCCCATCATTATTTGAAAACATACAGTTAGTTGTAAGCTCCTTAAGAGCAGGGCCTGTGTTATACATCAATTTGTGTTCCCAGTGCCTATGACAATGCTATATAATACTAGGTGCTTAATGGATGTTTTTTAAATTGAACTGTATCAGTAGTAGGTCACTTCTTCAAGAAATGTGGCCATTGATAAGAAGTCTGAGATGGAATAATAATTTACTGGAGTTGAACAGACAAGAAAAGGCTTTTTTTTTCCTTCAAGATAGCAAAGACCTGGGCATGTTTGTTAAAGAGCCAGTGGAGAAGACAACATTGAAAATGGATGCAAGGAGAGAGAATGCTACTTGAGCAAGGTCCTGGAGGACCAGGAAATGACTAGATAATAATAATTCATATCAACATAGTGCTTTGCTGTTTATAAAGTCCTTTTCTCATAGAAAATATGTGAAGTATTTAGGGCTAATGATATATAATAAATATGTATTTATAAACATACAATACACAACACATATTATACATACATACATATATACATGCATACATACATGCATACATACACATGTGTGTGTGAAATCCCGATTTTTATAGATGGGAAAACTAAGGCTCTTAGGGGTTGAAGGAAAGCACGTCCATGATAATACAGCTACTAAATGTCTGAGGCACTATTCAAATCCAGGTCCAATTATAATCCAAATCAAGTAAACTATCTACTTTGCAATATTGCCTCTTGAAGGCAGAGGGCTTAGTGTTAGAAAGGAGTAGGGATAACTTTTCATCTGAGACAGAAAGGAAAGAAGAGAGAATGGGTGCTGATGTGGAGAATTTTTGAAGAACGTAAGTGGGAAGTTGACTGAATTCAGATTGAATGGTTTTGATCTTCTCAGTGAAGAAGGAGGCTAAATGGGGGTGGTGGATCTTAGAAGGTTACTATTTGGAAATTAGAAAAGGAGTCAATAAGTGTAGAATAGAAGGCTAGCTAAGAAGCATCAAAGGTCTACATGATGTTATGTATAACACACTTATAATGAATGAAATTATCTAATTTCATGACTTTCTCTAACAATGTTCAACAGCCTGGCAACAGGAATGGAGGAATAAGATGCTAAGGGCTACCAAGGGTTGGCAATTAGTAGGATGGGAATTTATGGTGGCATCCAGTGAATCATTGTAGTGGCAGACCACAAGGTCAAGTAATTACAGTAGATGGCACAATGAGATAAGTCATGGAAATGGTTCAGGCAATGTGCTAAATATACCAATCCTAGCATTAGTATCATTTGTTATGTGACCTCAACTTTTAAACGTAACAGATTTTTTTTCACTTTTTTTTGAGAAAGAATAAAATTCCAACAGGTTTTTTAATTTAACCAAACAATGGGTGTACAGTTGAATTGTCTGTGCCATATCTTGTAACCATGAACACTGAAAAAGTATTTTCCCTGTTTCTTATGAAAGGAAGGATTATTATTACTTAGTTGAACACAGATAGTACTCTACCCTCTCAAGAGAATAGGCAGACACTCATTCTCTGCTCAATAGGCTTATTACAATGGGTTTCTATTAGAAGAGAGCAAACAGATAATATAATGGCAAACACCAGCTGAGAAGGTTTATGCATTTTCAAAGGTCAAAAGGTGCTGTCTTCTATAGTTCCATTTTACTTAATATGATCATGCTTCTCTTGACCTCCAGCTCCGTTTTCCTTAAAAGAAAGTGATCAGTCATTAAAAGTAAATCATTTAATGACTTTGAGGAGGTAGCTTTTAGAGTTGTATCTCCCACCTGCAAATCCATTAACTTAATGGGTAGGAAGGAAAATATATTCACAGAGAAAGGAATGCTTAAGTTTTTCAACTGGGGGAAGGGGGTGCAGTGGGGTGCAGAGAGAGGTAAGCACAGAGAATTTAAAAGAATTGTTTGCTTAGAAAGACTTACTTCATTGAGGAATAATAAACTCACCTTCTAACCTCAGACCAATTTGAAACATCCTTCAGGCAATTGAATGAGTAAGAATTTGCATATTTGACTCAATTAGCTGACTTTAATGTATGGAGATTTCAATTCACCTCCTTTAACACTTAGTGGATTCTCATAGGATGAGTAGAATTGAAAATGGAGTTGAAAGTTGGGATGGTGTAGCGGGGGAAAAAAGAGTCTATTAATTTGTTGTTAGAAATCGATTCTGAGTTCTGATATAAATATTTCTAAGTCTCATGACCCCAAATGACTCATTTAATACCTCAAACCTCAGTTTCCTAGGATGTAAATTGAGGATAATACTTTATTATCCATCTCACTGGGTTATAGAGAGAAAACTTCATAGACCTTAAAATACTATAGAAGTGTGATATTATAAAATATCAATAAAAATACTAAGTGTTTTCAGGAACTCAAAAAGAAATGCATTTTACCAATATTTAAACAAAGTCTCAGAACTATTTATATACAAACACATGTAAAACATCAAATTCATGAAATTAAACAAAGGAAGGTTTAAGGTGTTAGTTTATTACCGATGTTGGGTTCAGGGAAATAGCTTCTTAGAACCCCAGGGCATGTAAGTAGAAACAGAAACAGTCATCATACTTTAAATCAACAAAAACTATATATAATGTACATATATAATATATATACATACATCATACACACATGTGTGTATCTATCTATATCTCATAATGTTTAAAATCTTAATTGATTGTTCTTACTGCATTGAGATTATGGTTAACCAATAATCTGCCCAACAAAGCTGTAAGACTGAAACATCATAAAATTCTAAAGAGTTTCCATTGATTTACTTATGTTATTAAAAAGAAAAAACAGGAAGAAATACTTTTTATACTTTGATTGGATCTAATATAATGGGACATACCAGTTTCAGTGTGTATTTCTACACACTGTACCTATATAAATCCAATATGCACACTAAATCTATATAAATCCAATATAAAGTGGAAACTATAGGACATAATTTATAATTCTATCAAAACAAACTACCTAATAAGAAGAATTGAGTAAATTTTTAGTTTCAGTATGTAATAATAATGATATAATTTCAATTTAAAATGGGAACTGAGTATAAGATTTGGTTGGAAAATCATATTATCATTTGAGAAACAAAAATATTTATTGGCTTAAATTTACCCTATTATAATTCAAATGAATCTAGGTATTATATTAAAATTAAATGCATAAAGATGACTTTAAGCAATTCAGTCACCCAACAAGCATTTATTAAGTGACTATTATGTGACAAATACTGTGCTAAGTGCAGCATGAAGAAAAGCAAAAAATAATTCAAAACAACAAAAATAAAACCAGAACCTCTTCTCAAGGAGCTCACAGTGTAATAGGGAAGACAACATGAAAATAATGATGTACACTCGTGATCTGTCTCGTTAGTCAGATCTCTCTATCTATGTAGATAAATTGAAAGAAAAAAAGATTGGTAGACAAATAGATAGACCAATAGGGAGACAGGCAGACAGACAAATAGACAGGGAGGTCAGGAAATGTAGACAAGAAAAGAGGGAATTCCAAGCATAGGGGACAGCTAGTGAAAATGACTAGAATTGGGAGATGGACAGTCTTATACAAGGAAAAAACAAAGAGGCCAGTGTCACTGGATTGCAGAGTATGCCCAAGGGAGTTAAGTATAAAAAGACTGGAAAGGTAGAAGGGGGTGCACGTGACCCTAGTCAAAATGGTAAAAAAAAAATAATAACAACTTGCTTTAAGCATGTATAATACTGTTGCAGATCAAATGTCCATTCAGCATTTAAATAATATTTCTAAGATACTAAGTGATATAAATAGGAGAGTGAGGTTCAAGTAAACATGTAAAACTGTCAAGAAGAAATGATTGGCCAAGAACAATTGATCAAAAGTAGCTCACCATATGAATAATAATTTCTAGGGTAAATGAATAAAGAAAACAAATGTGGCAGGAAACTGCTTCAGATAGACTGACATATTTTTCAGTTTAAGTAGCAAGCTTAAGGTTGAGAATGACACTCTCAAGGAATGAGTGAAGAAACTTGGTAACTAAAAATAAAAGAAAACATCTTCTAACCAGGATCTTTATAAGAAACTGTTCATTTTTTTTTAAAAAGAATCAATTTATAGAGACCCTGAATTCACACTGTAGATGTCAGGGGGGCAGTTTTTGGCTCAACAAAAGAAAAACATTTCCTAACAATTGGAGAGATCCAAAAATATTCTCTGGGCTTCTCTGAGAGATAGCGAGTTTTCCAACAGATTACACCTTTAAGGGGAGGATGAACGACCATTAGTTGAGGATATTGTAATAATAATGATAGCTAGTGTTTACACAGCACCTATCATGTTCCAGGAACTGTGTTAAGAGGTTTAAAAGGTTTATTTCATTTTGTCCTTACAACAATTCTGGGAGGCAAATGCTATTTCATCCTCATTTTATAGTTGAGGAAACCAAGGTAGACAGAGATTAAATGACTGCTGGTATGTATCTTAGGCTGGAACTCAAGTCTTCTTGACTCTAGAACCAGGGCTCTATCTATGCCATTTATATGCAATTGATGGTTTGGAGAAGGGTTGCTCTATATAACTGGACTACATAACTGCTTCTAAATGCTTTTGGGCAATACGGCACAGTAAAAAGAATCCTGGATTTGGAGAGAGAAGACCCAGGAGTTTTAAAAACTAATTTATACTCTCTGGAGTTTTTAGGACAGCATTATTCATGAAGTGAAAAATAAATAATGCTTGAAGCAGTTGCAAAAGGTACAGAATATATGGAAAATGTTACCTTCTTTCATCTTCTGGACCTTCCCTCTGAAACTATCTTTTTTGCAACTTTGCTATTTGGTATAATGCCCAGAGGATTTTGGGGCTACCAAGCTCTGAGCTGTCTAGTGGTATGGTGGTATTTTGCAAGGTAAATTTTGATTGGTTTCCTTTTGGTGTGTTGCATGGTGTGTTCGGAAGGAACAAACGATAAGGTGGGCATGGGGAACAATATGAAATAATGAGGGCTTATTATTGTTAAGCATAGACACACATACACATACATGTAATATAAGTGCATATATGCATACATATATGCATGAATATAGGTGTGTATATAGACTTTGTGACTGTGTGATCATCTTCCCACCAAAGGCATATGCATGAACATAGGTGTATATATAACATAAATTCCCTGTGCATGTGTATATTATATGTGTATATAACTTTCCACTTGGCATTTCTACTTGCATAACCTGCTGTCTCTTCAAACTAGAAATTTCTAAAACTGAATCAATCATTTTCCCACCAAATGCATATAAGCATGAATATAGGTGTGTATATAACATAAATTCCCTGGGTGTATATGTATACACACACACACACACACACACACATATATACTCTATAATGTATGTATATATGTATATAGATATGTCTGTGGATATATACACACATATATCTATGGAGAGAGATATACACACATATGCAAGAGATATGTATCTATATATACATGCACACAGGGTATTCATGTATCTATATGCACACATACACACATATGCACATACATAATATGTATGCATGCATATACCCTGTAAATATACATACTTCTTTTGGGTACATGTAACTATATGTATGGATGTGTGCATATATGTGTGTGTATGTGTGTGTGTGTGTGCTTATATATGCACACATATACCCTGAATTTATATACATTCACACATATACACATCCACAAAGGTATTCCAAAAGTTTTAGTGGAGTTTTAAGCTTTAGTAGCTTAAAACTGTACTTCTGGCACACCCTGTATATGAGTAGAGTCACAGTGATATAACATATGCACAGATGTGCCTGTCACCTAGAACATCTCCTGACACACAGACCTCCAGAAAGCCTCTAGATTCAAAGCATACTGTGGATCAACACTCATGCAAAACAATATTCATGAGCCCCCATTAATGTGTTTATTTTTCATTAGCTATCAAGCATCTAGAAAACACAGTTCAGAACAGGGCTCTTAATCAAGCAGCATAACAAACAGAGAGACATTAAAGGTCTGCATCTCCCCCAGGCCTACCAGCACACATGGGGTACATACATATAGTACTTTAGAACTTCGTGGTTATAAAACACTCTGCTTTCAGCGTTGCACTTTCTAAATGCTGGCATTTAGTAGGTGCACACCTTAGTATAAGCCCTCTTACTCTGAGTTCATTTCCTCATCTATAAACTATGGATAAGAATGATTCACATTAAAGTTCACAACACCCTTATAAAGTAGATAGGACCAATATTACTATCCCTACCTACTTCAGGGGATCCTGTTGTGTGGCAGAATCTATACTGATGAAGCTTATATCTTCTGATTTCAGGTCCAGTTTACTTTCTACCAAACCCAGACAAGTATGCAAATGTGTTTCACATTGACTATGAAAGCACAGAGAGGGCAGCCTCTGGTTTTTACAGATTCATTCTAATAGGGCTTTTTGTGAGAAGAGTATAGGAAATAACTTGTATGGAACTATTATGTAACAAAGCAACGCTACACAGATTGTGAGATTCTTGTAACTAAAATGAGTCATTGCAAAGTAACAAGTCAATTGGCAAAATGGAAAAAAAAAACCTGAGAGGAGGTCAGGTAAAAATGAATAGATTACAAAGAATAAACATTGATGGAAATGTACCTCCAAATCCTTTTAAGCCACTTATCACATCTAATTCACTGTTATATGTTCATCTGTTATTGTCACATCACTGCTGAGTTCATGTAAAAACACATGGGAAGCCTGATTTAATTTCTTATATAAAATTATCAATGTATCAATCAATCTGACCTACTAAGGGCTTGGTAGGCCAGCTGGTCAAGTTAGTCACTCCAGTAACTCCACCAAATAGAATCTACCCATAAATCAAGAAGCTACTAATTGCCTAGCATTGTAATACTTGTTTTGAGAGATGTTCTGAGAGATGGAAAAGAATAAAACATGTTCTCTGTCCATAAGGACCTTATAATTTATTCAGAAAAACAAACTGTACATAAAGAACAATAAGGGTACAAACAACAGGATCATATATAATTAAATTCTCTTTTTCTCTCCCTTTCATTGATTCTCCCTCTTCATTGCCTTCTAATTGTGAATGTTCCTCCAGGTTTATCTCCCAGTTCTCTGTTCTGTTCTTTTCTTTAGACTTCTCCCCTTTGAGAATTTGCTCTCACAGCTTCAACTATCACTGCTGTGTGAATCATTTCCAAATTCACACTCCTGGTCCTTGCTTTTCATTCTTCACTCCAATCTTTTAACTTTCCACTTGACATTTCTACTTCCATATCCTGCTGTCCCTTCAAACCAGACATTTCTAAAACTGAATTGATCATCTTCCCACCCAAGGCAATTCCTTTGTTTGAGCTTTCCTTTTCTATACGTTGTACCATCGTTCTTCGCGTTACCTCAATTTGAAACCTTGGAATCATCTTTGACTTTTCCATTTCCTTCTTCTCTATCATCCAATTAGTTCCCCAGTCCTGTTGAGGCTGGGTGATATAATACAAAGAGTGCTCGATTTGGATTTGGAAGCAAGGAAAATGGTTTCAACTTCTGAATATGGCAGTTATTTGCCTATTTAGCTGGTGGTACAGTGGTGGTACAGCTGGGCATGGTATCAAGAAGACACAAGTTCAAATCCAGCTTCAGATACTTACTAGCTGTATGATTGTGGGCAAGTCACTTAACTTCTGATTGCCTCAGTTTCTTCAACTACAAAATGAGGATAGTAATAATACCTAGGCAGTGGACATAGTGGATAGGGTGCCCAGCTGAAGTCAGGAATACTCATCTTTGTGAGTTCGAATCTGGCCTGAGACACTTACCTGTCTGACCATGTGCATCGCTGCCCATGACACATAAGCTAAAATTTAAACTCTTTTTTTTTTCTTTCTGGTGAGGCAATCAGGGTTAAGTGACTTGCCAAGGGTCACACAGCTAGTAAGTGGTCGGATTTGAACTCAGGTCTTCCTGACTCCAGCCGAGCTCTATCCACTGTGCCACCTAGTTACCACTTCAAACTCATCTTAACATTAGAAGTCTTCTATAATCTGGCCTGAATCTACCTTTCCAGCTTTTCTCCCACGACCCCTCAAAAACCTCTCCATTTCAGAATGACCAACAAATTCCCCAGAACACATCCTTCTTATTTTTGCCTTTCCATTTTTGATAAGAGCTACTTTCTATGCTTGCAGTGTGATGTAGTAGAAAGTGCATTGAATTTGCCATCAGAGGACCTGGGTTCGAATGTTAACTCTCCTATTTACTGTGTGTGTCAACTTGGACAAGTCATTTAATCTCCTTGAGCATCAGTTTCTTCATCCGTAAAATTAGAGGATTGTGCCAGGTCTCCCAAGGTCCCCTCCCAGCTCTAGCTCTACGATCATGGAGAGCAGGGAACAAGCATTTATTAAGCACCTACTATATCCCAAGCACTGCACCAAGGGTTTTACAGATATTATCTTATTTGATCTCCATAACAGTTATGGGAGATGGGTATTATCATGAACCCCATTTTACTATTGAAGAAACTGAGGCAGACAGTGGTTAAGTGACTTGTCTGGATTAGAATTCAGGCCTTCCTGACTCCAGGCCCCATGTTCTATGCACTCTACCAGCTGGCTGCCCAGTATAACCCTCCTCTGCAACCTTTTACAAATTTTTTTTCCTAAATTGATGTTGCTCTTGTTTGCAGTCTTCCTACTTTACAATGAAATCAGGTACTCATTGGCTATGGCAGTTTCCGGGTTATTTTGATCTCCTTATTGCAACATTGGCTACATGCTTACTACTGGCTAAACTTCTTGGAATGGGTGGTAATCAGAATTGATGTATTTCTCTTATCCATTCCCCGTTTTCTAATATATTTGTGGTCTTATCCTACATCCAATTTCATATTGAAGTAATAAAGTATCAACCACTAGTAAATTTTGACTTGGTTTGAAGAATCTTGTTGATTTTGTCGTAAATATCCCTATTGTTTCATCCTCTGCAACAGCTGTTATCTTTTCATAGTCATTTTTCATTCTCCTGGCATAACCTTCATTACCCAGGGTACTTCACTGCCAGGTGAAGCATTGGAGTAGAACATTTTTATATAAACCCTATGTATTCCTATCAATATTCTGAAACAGTTAATTTCATTACAGGCAAGTATTGTAATTCTAGGAAAGCAGGATCCAGGATTCAGGAAGCCAGATAAGGCAAGAATCCCAAACATACGATAGGAGGCTGGAGATTGAATGGTCAGGGCAAGGACCAGATACTAAATTTACCGTGTACAGGAGTCATTCAACACTTAAATTGTTGATCTTTAGCAAGCCCATATAAGCATCTATTTTTTTCCCAGCTATTTAAGGAAACATTTTTGCAGCTAACATTCTACTCACTGGGATAGGTTGTAGTAGTACCTAAAATAAGACATATTGTGGTAGCCATATTGAATTTTTTTTTAACACAACTTGTTTCAGGTTAAAGTTGGTTCTTTCATGTTTTGGAATATATTTAGTATTAATCAGTCATGAGACTGAGAGCTTAAGGAGACCAAAAAAAAAATCTGTTCTTGAAAAAAAATTTGCTTCCCTTTTGCCAACTATTCCTCATTACCAGGGTTAGGTGAGTTGCTGTGTGTCATTGTGAGAATTCTTAAATTTCCTCTACAGATTACAAAACTTTTCTTCTCTTATGTCCAATATCCAGTTTATTCACTTCAGCTAATATTATATATATTCATTAGATGTAATTTTGTATAGATTTGATTTCCAATGAAATTCTCAATTCTCTTTTCTTTAAAATGGGTCTAATAAGATGTCACCTATTTCAAAAGGTTGTTACTATGAAAGTATTTTGTATTGGGAATTATTTGGGGAGCCCATGATCAATTTGAGGAGTTCCTTACTTCCTATCACCAGTCTACTTGATGAGATTATAGGACATGGGCCATTGTGGGGAGGCCATCTTTCACAATGGTACACACCTACTATAGCCCTTTTCTGTGAGGACACAGGAAATTCTAATCAATTCATCGCCTCTCTTTTGTAAAACCATGGTTGAAGATGTTGTTTGACATGTCAAATTTCTGCTTATTCTTTGCTCCAGGAACAGTTTTATTTCTGAAGATGATTTGGATGTTGCCTTTTGTCAGAAAATGACAACAATGCCTCTGTGTGTATTTTCACTTTTGTCAGAAAGATCATTTAGAAAATTGATGACAGGCATTCTCTGACTCATGAGCATCCAACTTTTCAATGTCCGTCCACATAAATGGCCAGCATGAGGAATGACGGAAGCTCTCTTTATGCCAGAGGAGTGAGGGAAATTCCTTAATTGGCTTCATTCTCTTCTTTGGCAACCAGAAACCTCAGTGGACTAGAAAGGAGTAATGGAAATATTCTTTTTTTTAAAAAAATAGGATAGCAAGTACACACTTCAACTATGACAGGTGAGGGTCTCTGAGGAGAGAATTCTCTCATTCAGCAATAAATATTTTGGCAGCCTTTAAGGTTCAGTGTTTCTGACATGTTAGATTCTTCTTCAGAATACAGTGTCCCAAAAGTCTTAGTACAGGTCAGTAAAGCTTTAATAGTTTAAAACTGCACAAAGACTTTTGGGACACCCTGATTGTTTTCTCATAGGAACATTACATGGTGGTTAGATTATCAGGTTTGTGCACAAAAGACTAAATAATTTCAGTGTAGGTGAAGTTGTACCATCTTGTATTCCAATCACATACATTCCTTGAAGATTAAAGATTCATATCCTCCCCAGGACCTATCACCCTGCATTTCATATAGTAGCTGAGTGCTTAATTTTTTTTTTTGTTGAATCAAGAATGTTTTGTGAGCTAAACTGAAAATTTAACCACCATTTCTAAGTGTTTTCAATTCCAAAGCACCAATTTACTAACGGAGTTTGGAACCCAACCCAGTTGTAAGTTGGAGACTGACTATAATTAGAATCTAGTGAAAGCTAATAATGATAATAGCTAGAATTTATATAGCTCTTCAAAGTTTGCAGACTGCTATACTAATATTATCTCATTGGATCCTCACAACAACCCTGGGAGGTAGGTGTTATTATTATCCCCATTTTACAGATAAGGAAACTGAAGTAGACAGAATTTGAGTGACTTGACCAGAGTACCACAGTGGGTAAATACATATCTGAGGCTAGATTTGGACTCAGGCCTTCGAGACTCCAGGTCCAATGCTCTACCCACTGAACCATCTAGCTGGCTATTAATTTGATTGTTTTATGAAAATAGTCAATCTTCAAATATATATATATGTGTATCAAAGAGTCAAAGTAAATAAAAGAAAGTGAAAATACCTTTGAATTTTCTTATCTTAGGTTTCAGAACAGGTACCCAATTCCTATCAGCACTTTCAGTTGTTAGCATCTGAAATAAAGGCACAGTCCAAACTTTGATTCAGAAACGATAGCCCTCCCAGTACAGAAGAACTATAAACAAAGTTCTGGTTTATGGATAGGCTAATTCTTCATTCCTCCTGGGATATTAGCCTTCTTTAATGCTAGCATAGCACAGCCTAAGATGGCAAACGAGGAATGGCTGATAGGTATTGATGAAAGAAATACCCGCTTCCACAACAGGCACTGAATTCTTTGGCTTATCAAGGGTCATGCTGGTCTTCATAGATGCTTTTTCATGATGAGGGTGATAACTAGGGATGCCCTCTTTTCTTTTCCTTCTTGCTTGTTCTTGACGAGTGGTCCAGAATGTGCAATATGTCCACATTTAGTATCATTTAGGACAAAGGACCTGGTTACAGGAAGGCCTCAGGTGCTGTTACCTATGAGGAACAGTTGGAATTGGCTTTCTGTCCTGCTAACAGGGAAAGTTGAACCTGCATAAGGGATGCGCAGAGGCAGGTGGCCTGAACCCCATGCCATCTCACATGCTGCTGACACTTATGTTTTGAGCTGCTTTGCACAAACACAAACCAAACGATAAAACCCACATCGAGTTAGGCTATCTGGTGTTTTCCTTCCATCCTCCTTGTAATCAAGCATGATTGAAAAACCACTAGGTAGCAGGTGGCTACACAGTACCCACAGCTGTGCATGCTGTGGACTTCTTTCCCAAAGCAAACATCAATAAAAATTTGCTGAAAATTGTTTTTAAAAAAAAAGTGTCTTATCTGTCCCTCTAACTGGTGATCATATTAATTTCATTTGTGTACTCCATTTGTACTGCAAATAAGCTAGGAGAAGGGTCAAGGAAGCAATTGCTTTTTTTTTTCTTATAGTAAATACAGGACTGTTTCACCTCTTTGAACCAAACATTATACTTTGGCTTGATAGAGGAAAAGTGTGCAAACTCAGAGATGAAAATAACAACTTGTCTGTCTTACTAGTGCTAAACCAGGGAAGGTCTAACTTTAACCAGGTGGCAAAATCCCTTAGATAGTTAACGTATCTCTCTTTCCTCTCCCCTTTTATCTGGCAGTATATGTTTGGAGAAAATTATTATGAGAGATAGTTGGGAAGGATCTCTTTGCTTAGTACTATGATGAATAATAGGATGAAATGGAGTCAGGGTCTATGTATGGCATAGTAAAATATGATTAGGGTTAATGCACATTGTGTGGTCCAAAAAGAAGTGGAAGGGATACCATGATTATCTCACCCCAACAATGTCTACCTAAACTCACTGAGATGAGAATGACAAATGCAATGCTAGTAATATGATCATCTCTCATATCTAAATAGTACATTTATTTTTCAAAGTAATTACTTTTTTATTACCTCCCTTAATCCTTCCATATGAATTAGGTCACTTCCTATAAAGTAGGTTTAAGGGCAGGGTAGAGTACAGACCCTGGAGTCAGGAGGATCTGAGTTCAAATTCTACCTCAGACACTTACTAGCTGTGTGACCCTGGGCAAGTCACTTAACCCTGCTTGCCTCAATTTCTTCATCTATAAAATGAGCTGAAGAATGAATGGCAAACCACTCCAATCTTTTTGCCAAGAAAATCCCAAATGAAATCACGAAGGTCAGACGTGACTGAAGGACTGAATGACAACAATAAAGTAGGTTACACAAGTATTGTTGTTGGATGCGAAGTGAGGTAAAAAGAATCAGGAGAATAATTTGCATTGTTTCCCCAATAATGTAAAATAAAACAATGAAACAACATTGAAAGCCTTCAGAGCTCTGATCAGTGCTGTATCCAATTATGACTTTGGTAGACTGATTATCCTGTTCCTCCTGTCTCTTGTCAGAGAAGTGGCAGATCACACACATATAGAATGTCATATACATTTTCATTCTTGGCCAGTGTGCCAATTTATTTGTTTATTGGTGAGGCAATTGAGGTTAAGTGACTTGCCCGGGGTCACACAGTTAGTGAGTATCATGTGTCTGAGGCTGGATTTGAACTCAGGTCCTCCTGAATCCAGGGCCAGTGTGCTATCCACTGCACCACCTAGCTGCCCTTTTGATTTATTTTTCTTGACAGTAACAGGAGAAAGGTCTTTGGAGGTAGAGGCAAGGAATTAAGAGTGATTTTATACAAATGAAAGACATTAATAGAAATTTTTTTTAAAAAAGAGAGAAGCACACAGAAGCTATATATACTTAATACTTGTTCACGTAAACTGAAAGATCTGTGGACAATGTACTTGAACCCTAACCTCCTGAGTAGTAGATGGGGAATCTTGATTTCCTGGGCAGTATGATGTCAGAATCTATCTTTCTAGCCAAATAAAGCAGATTTCTTAGGCAGCACCAAACTTGAAGGATGCCCTGGGGGCAATCCCAATTATGAGTCTCCCTGAGCAGTAGGACTCTTGGAGAGAGAGGATTGCTAATGTGGTTGGTCCTCCATAGCTGTAGTATAAAAAAAGGATTAAAGCCGCAGCAACCTGGGTTGCAAAGAATTCTCTATTCTCTTCACTACTACTGTGAGTTACTTGGACAATGCAAGTCTCAAATGCAATGGGGTTGCTAAGTCAGCTTCCCCAAAGTGTATTTGCCTACCAGAAGGTATTCAAACCAGAGGGTGGCACTGCCCTATGGAGAGAAGGATTTCATTGGAATGTCAATGATGTTTCCCTGAATGCAACTTTAAGTTCAATTCTCTTTATGGTTTTTCTGAGTGCTTTATGTATTTCCTGTATCTCTTTATGGATGCTTAGGAGTCATTTGCATTTACTATGGGGTAAAATAATGATGATAGTGGTGATGATAATGATGATAATGCATCATTATTTGCACTTTATTGGTGAAGAAGCAAAGTTCCGGGTCATAGCACTGTCCTGTGTCTATGGCTTTGGGTTTTGTACATGCTGCTATTAACTCCTATGACCTCCCCCCTCTCATCAGCTTCTCCAAGACAAATGCTACATTCACTAAGTTCTGCTGTTTTTTGATCTGCCAAGTTTAAAATGGGTCATGGAACCATAGGATTTAAGTCTCAGTGGGATTTCAGCAATCATCTTCTCCTACTTCCTCATTTTGCATATGAGAAAGCTAACCCTTAGTAGGTAAAGTGATTTAGCAAAAGTTAAACAGCTATTTACTTGTAGAGCTTGGATTTTATTCCAGGTACTCTAACTTTAAATCCAGTGCTCTTTCTCCTCTAAACTGAAAACAGTGCCTATCCCTCCCTTTCTCACTTGTTCCCATTGACTAGACAAACCAGGTGGCCAGGGAAGAATGTCTTTTTTATATGCATGCCAAGAATAAGTCTGTAGATTATTTCAGTACTGATCTAATCTCAAAATATACTTGCCCTGGGTGTGAACATATGATTGGAAAGAATGAGGAGTAATATATTCCTCAACATCAATCATTTCCTTATTCATGGGAACAAAATACCTGGGACCTCAGTCCCTTCCAAAGAAAGCATTTCAGCCAACTTTGTGGCTATTCTGTTGAAAGACAGATAGAAGCAGAGAATATTGTGTGATCAGAAGATAACCCTTACAGTGGATAATTTTGTTTAGGCCTGAAGAGTGGAAGGAGAGAATTAGCAGCAGCTAAAGAAGTTGGGCCCCTGGTGACCTCTCTCGGCCATGCTCTCATTAGGCCTCTTTTGGGTTTGTATGTCAGTCATTCTTTGTTCCACTGTGGTGCTGGGAGGTGGCCTGGGGGCGGTTGTTCTTACCCCGGAGACCAGATGACCCATATCCCCCCTGGAAAGTGTGTAGTAGAGTGCAATTAAAGTCATTTTGAACGCTTTTAAAATTTACTTTCCAGAGGTGGTATTTCCCTCATAGGCCTAATACTATTAGTCTTGTCTCCCTGTAACAATCAGGGAGGATCGCACTTTAAAAGGATCGATATTTTTGTCTGGGTTTTTTTCTTTTTTCATTCCTTTAGAATCGGGCTACTTGAACTTTAACATCATGTGGTAGCAAAGAGGAGAAATAATTAAAACTGGCTCAAAACAAGGGAAGTTTTATACTGAACAAAGACTGAAAAAAATAATTGTGCAAATACATGGGTTACCTTGCCCTCAAATCTCTCTCCCACAGTCCAGCTCTCAAGTCTGAAATTCCACTGTTATGCATTCATTTATTTTGATCAAAATATCGTGTCTCCAGATGTCCCCTGTTCAAAGGTGAACATTCATTTTCTTCTTCAATAAGTAGTAAACTGTATTCATAATAACGAGAAGAAGAGAAAGAGTCTAAGATCCTTGAGGAGTGGGGTTTTTTGGTTTGTTTGTTTGTACTCTCAGTATGCACACTGCCTTGCATCTACTAGGAACTTAATAAATAAATATTTCATGGATTTTAATGTTAAATGGAAAAGAGGAAGAAAAGGAGGAAGAAGAGTGAGAAGAATGAGGGTGATCAGAAGGCCTAGTTTGTGAGCTGCATCAGTGGAGACAGAGTTCCCATAATGGGATGAAATCACAACTCCTCCAAATGACCAATAGCAATGATAATAGCTAACAGTTTTACCAGGTTTTTTCCCTAGCAAAATTCTTAATTAGAAAAAGCTTGCTTTTAAACCCCTCTTATTGCCTCTCTCTGGGGCTCCTTTTTTTGCCTTTGGTGTCCTCATCTCTATTGCAAACACTCTGAGCTATGATTAGTCCCACCAAAGTGCTAATGACTTGAAGCCTACTTCATTAGGTTCTGGTGAGGAAAGTGCTCTCAACATTATGGATTTATCATGTCTAAAGAGTCACATAGATCTAGTATGACTCTTGACTTAACTGTAACCCCTGTAATAGTCCTTGCTATCTGTATTACAGGATTTAAAATTGGAAATTACCTGAGAAATCACCTGGTCCAATAACTTCATTTTACAAGTAAGGAAACATAGAGTGAGGATTAGAACCCAAAAACTATGATTTCTAACCTACATTCTTTCCTCAATACCACACTGGCTATCACTTTCTAAATCTTAGGAGAAAATCATGAAACTTATTCAGAAATAGACCATTTCTACTAAAAAAAAAAGTCCTCATTTATTTAGTTGCTATATGGCTATAAGAAGGTGTTAGGAATTCTTGATTTAATGTATTTTGAAAATCTGTATGCTTCTGAATGACACCATGTCAGAGTAGGTAGAGTACTTGCCTTTGTCTTAGGACGATATGGATTTGAATCCCCTCTTTGAACCTTCCTAACTCTATCATCATGGGCAAATCACTTTATCTCTCTGAACCCCAGTATCTTCTGTAAAACGGGGATGATAATACTGGTGGATGGTTTTTACCTCAGAGGGTTGTTGTGAGGCTCAAATGAGAAAAAATATATATAAAGTGCTATATAAAGGCAAGTTATTATTAGTTGGAAGTATCAGCTATCATTATCTAGAGCTCAGAGATGTGGTCTCTTAAGCCAAGAATGAGTCAAATGGAAGATATGTGTATTTATGAGAAAATAACTAAGAAGAAACCATTGTACAAGATTGTCTGTCGAGGCCTGGACCCATTACTTCATCTAGAACCAATGTCTTACTTCCATTTTGGAATAATTGCCTAATTCATACATGCAGGCATGCATATATGCATAAATGAATAAAAAAGCATGTATTAAGCACTTAACTACATGCCAAACATTGTGCATATTAAGGATATATTCACAAAATATATATTTTAATATATAAACATGTTAAATATAAGTATATGTGAAATCTGTATTTATAAAAGTTAGTCCCTACCCTCATGGAGTCTATATTTTAACAGAGGTGGAAACACACATAGAGTGTTCACTAAGACTGATTTCTTAGTGGAATTTCAAACTTTGGTAGCTTAAACTCCATTAAGACTTTGAAGACACCTTCTTTAAGGGAGTGATGACCAGAGAGGGCTATTTTGGTTTCAAAAGTTATAGAGAACCCTTATTAGCTTTCTTGACCAAGAAGTTGCTGTTCATCTCAAATAAAGAATCACATGCCTACCCATCTGCTCTTGCAAGGAGCAAAGAAAGCTTTTTTACTTTCCTCTCTTTTTTCCCCATAGGTATTAATTATCACCACCACAACAAATAACCATGGGAACCTGAGTCCTCCCAGAGCCTCAACATTTCCACTTTGTAGACATTGTCTCTACAGTTAGCCTCTAGCTCTTTGCAAAGGGCAAATCAGGTTTCCATTATTCCATCCAGTCAGAGTGATTCATCCAATGACCTCCATCACTGGTCTCAATTCATACAAGAAACAGGTTTGGGGACATATTTCTGCCATCTAAGTGTATTTGCATCTTATACATAATATTGCTATTGTTCAGTTGTTTCAGTCATGTGCAACTCTTTGTGACCCCATTTGGGGTTTTCTTGGCAAAGATACCGGAGTGGTTTGCCATTTACTTCTCCAGCTCATTTTACAGATAAGGAAACTGAGGCAAATAGGATTAAGTGACTTGCCCAGGGTCATACAGCTAGTAAGTGTCTGAGGTTGGATTTGAACTCAGGTGTTCCTGACTCTAGGCCTAACACTCTATCTACTGCACCACCTAGTTGCACGTACATAACATACAAGTGTTTAATAAATATTTGTTAGATTTAGTTGCTGAATTGATCTGGTGTATGGTAATTATGTCAACCATAGAACACGAGACCTTGGGAGTAATTCTCATGTTGTGGGTCTCTTTGGTTTAGTTTGTTATGGATACTGATTTCCTATTTGCTTATTTGTCCAGGTCTCAAATATCACTGGTCATCATTTGCATTAAACTTTCTGCTTTTTAATCCACAAATTAAACCCATAAATAAAAATTATGAAATAAAAACTCTATAGAAAGATATACTTTTAGAAGAAAATTCTAGTATTCCCACATTCCATCCTGGCTCTCCTAACTGTAAGAGTATAAGGGTGAATCTGAGGCACACAAAGGCTATATTCAGCTCTGTGAATAATAGAAATATCCCAACCATATTAATGTTATCATGTTTAGGCTATGATCATCTTTGTATGGAGATGCAAGGTACAGCACTATATTAAAATTAACATTCCCTCCTCTTCTCCCTTTCTATCCAGGCTTCTGCAGAAGGAAGAAAATGCTTAACAGCATAGAGAAAGAACAAGCCTTTGATAAGGACTAATTCTTTCCTGAGACTAGTAGCAAATGTTTTATCTCTCCATGGTGAGAAGAAGAGAGCAGAAAGTAGCTATGACAATATTGATAATTGCCCTCACTTGCCCTCCTGGCTTCCTCAGAAAGCACCTCAGTCTTTTCTCTCCTTATAACAGCAGCCTATGGGAAAGAGCATAGTAAAGTCATCCATTCAGGGCTTATGCATATGGATTGCACAGATCTATCACAGACAAAATCTAGGAAATGTGTAAGGGACCTGGAGCTGAGGCCACATAGATAAAATAGTGAAAGGGCTAAAGAATCAGAATAGCACCATGGCTCCTTTTTCATATTAGTCAATTACTCTGGGGCTGTATTTGTTTAGTGACAACATAAAAACAAATAATTCTGAAGAGGAAATAAAGGGGGAGATGTTTAAAGAGACTAATGTGAATGTATACAGAACTTATTGACCAAAACAGATTGCTTTACTGTTTTATTTTTATTACCACAAAAAATGCTGCTATAAATAATTTTGTATATACGGAGCCTTTCTTTTTGTCTTTGATTTCCTTGGAGTATAAGCTTTGTAGTGTTATTTAAACAGTTAATAATTTTTTCCCTTCATAATTTCAAATTGTTTTCCAGAATAGTTATATAATTCACAATTCTATCCAACACTATGCTAATGTGCCTTTCTTCTAACATCCTCTCCAATATTAACTATTTCTATTTATTTCTATTCTATATTTATAATTATATTTTCATCTTTGCCACTCTGAGAGGTATGAGATGAAACATCATAGTTATTTTTGTGTTTCTCTTTTCATTAGTAATTTAAACTGATATTTGACATAGTTGTTGGTAGTAATTCTTTTGAAACCTGTTTGTTCTGAAACATGTATCTATTAGGGAATAGTTCTTGTACTCCTTTATTACTGAATTCTCTAAGTATCATGGGTATCAGCTTCTTATTTGAGATATTTCCTATATATTTTTCTATTCAACCATTTCTCATATTTTTTCTGATTACATTTACATTGATTTTTTTCATGCAAACTTCCAAATACCTTATAATTGAAATAATCCAATTCATACTTTATAATTCCCACTATTCTTTTTCTACTTAACCAATATAATTGCTTCCTTTCTCTAATTTTTTAAAGAAGTGATGTGACCTTTCATGTCATGTCACATTTCCTACTTATTGTGGCATATATTGTAATATCTGCCTAATTGCCCTCTAGTTTTCTCAGACATTTTTTTTTTCGGTGAAGCAATTGGGGTTAAGTGATTTGCCCAGAGTCACACAGCTAGTAAGTGTTATGTGTCTGAGGCCAGATTTGAACTCAGGTCCTCCTGACTCCAGGGCCTGTACTCTATCCATTGTGCCACCTACCTGCCTCCAGACATTCTTGACAACTAAAGAATCTTTCCTCAGTTTAGGCTCTTGAGTTTATCTAGCACTAGTCTATTTTATTCAATTCCTTGAGGGTCTTACTGTTCTAGTTTCTTCCACTGATCTACTTTTCTGTTTTTTAAGCAATATCAAATATTTTAATGATTATAGCTTTATGAAATTGTTTGAGATCTGAGAATACCATACCTTCTTTATTCCTTTTTTTCCATTATTTCCCTCAAGACCCTAGATATTTTGTTCCTCCAATAAATGTTGTTGTTATTTTGTCAAGTTTTATAAAGCATTCCCCTAATAAGTTGATTGGTAAAGAACTAATTTTGTAAATTAATTTAGATAGCATAATAATTATGATAGCTAACATTTATACACAGCTTTAAGTTTTACAAAAGCACTTTACAGATATTATTTTATCTGATCCTCATAACAACCCTGTGACTTGGATACTATTATTATTCCTATTTTATAGGTAAGTAAATTGAAACTGCGAGTAGTTAAGTGACTTGTCCAAGGTCATATAGTTATGTCTGAAGTAGGATTTGAATTCAGATATTCCTCATTCCAAGTCACTCTCTTTATCTCCCATAGCACCTAGCTTCTCAAAGTATAGGCATTATATTGTCAGAGCCCATAAGCATCAGTTTTCTCTTCCATTATTTTCTCCTTATTTCCAGAAGGACCTACTACAAGAGGTCAACAAGTTAATTGTTCATCTGAAGGGTAGTGGGTTAGCTAGTGGTTACTCGTATATTAGTATCCTTTTAGACAACCAATGCCTGGATTCTAAAATCTTTCCAGGTATGATATAGTGATTCTGAAAATGTATACAACATTCTATACTAGTAAATCATGTGACTCTCTGTCTTGAGGAAGGAGAATGTATCTTGGTAGGCTAAACTTCAGGTATTTTATATTATTTGTCACTGCCTGAAGTAGAACTTTTCTTTCTATATTTTCCTTCTCATTTTTGTTAGTACCTTTTAGGAATGCTAATCATTTTCTGGATTTATTTTGCATCTAATTAATTTACTGAAGCTATTAATTGTTTTAACTAGTTTCTTTGCTATGTTTTCAAGTAAGCCATAATGTCATATAAAAATAGGTGTAACATTGTAATTTCTTTGTCAATAGTTACATGTTATTGCTATCAGTTATCTTATTACTATTGCTTACACTTTTAGAATTTTATCAAGTAGTTGCAGGAGAGTAGTCATCTTTGCTTTACCCTTGTACTTATTGGTAAAACTTCCAGTGTTCAGATATTAGTTCTTCATTTTAGATATACACTTTCTATTATAACAAAGAAGAACCCAATCAAGTCTCTGATTTTTAGGGTTGTTGTTAGTGTTTTTATTAAATTTATTCTGTCAATGAATAGGCATTTATTTTCTCTCTCTTCCACAATCCAACCTCAATGACAAAGAGGATAAAAAATCATGACAATACATGTGTATTAAATACGTATAATAAAAAATAAATTGAAACATTGGACAAGTCCAAAAATATGTTTCATTCTGCATATTATCCTGCATATTATTTCTGTCAGGATATGGGTAATATTATTTATCACTAATTCTCTGGACACACACACACACACACACATGTATACATATGTAAAGTGGGGTAGAGAAGGGAGAGAGATAGTTGAAGGAAGTCAAGGGTCAGGAAGTAGAGGTAAGGAAGAAAAGAATTCCTGGAATAAGGAACAGCCAGTGAAAAATCAAGGAGTTAGGATATGGAGTGCTGTGTATGAGAAATAGCAAGGAGGCTGGTGTTGCTACATCACAGATTATGTGGAATGTAGTAAATTGTAATAAGACTCAGAAGATAGAAAGGAGTGAGAATATGAAATGTTTTAAATGACAGATGATACTATATTTGTTTTTCAAGGTAAGAGGGAATACATGGAGTTTGCTGAGGAGGGAGTAACTTAGTCAGACCTATGTTTTATGAAGACCACTTTGATAGTTGCATTAGGGTTGGACTGGAATGGGAAGAGACTTGAGTCAGAGATTCCAAACAGCAGGCTATTGTGGTAGTCCAGGCATTAGATGATGAGCACTTGCACCAGTGTGGTAGCAGCTTCAAAATAAAAAAAAAATGAGATGTTGTGAAGGTAGTACTTGGCAACAGACTGGCTATAGGCATATCCAATATTGGTTATTGGATAAAGAGAATGGGGAGTCAATGAGGTTTTGAGCCCAGGTGACTGGAAAATAATGTTGCCCACAACAGTAATAGGGAAATTCAGAAGAGTGGAGAGTTTTGAGAAAAGATAGTGAGTTCAGTTTTGGACATATTGAATCTAAGATGTTAATTTCATGTCTACTTCAAGATTTCTAGCAGGCAATTGGATATGTGAGACTGCAGGTCAGGAGAGAGTTTAAGCCTGGATAAATAGATCTGAGATAGATCTGCAGAAAGATGATAATTGAATCTATAGGAGCTGATGCCAAGTGAGATAGTATATAGAAAGAAGAGAGACAAGGACAGATTCTTGGGGGACACCCCCCTCCCATTAGCCAGCATGATCTAGATAAAAATTCAGTAAAGGTGACTGAGAGGGAATGGATAGAAAAGTAAGAGGAGAACCAAGAAAGAATATTCATGGAAGCCTAGGAAGTATACAGGATAAAGTGTTGACAGTGTCAAAACCTACAGACAAGTCAAGAAGGCTGTTCTATCTGGCAATTAAAAGATCATTGATAACTTTGGACAAAGCAACTTCAGTTGAATTCTGAGGTTGAAATCCAGATTGTTGAGAGTGAAAAAGAGAGTGAGAGGAAAGGAAGTGAAAACATCAGTTGTAGACATCTTTCCCAAGAATTTAAATATAAAATGGAGGAGAGCAATAGGCCAATAGGTAGGAAGGGTAGTTAGAAAAAAAATGAGAGTTTTTAAGGATGGTAGAGATATCTTTGTAGGCATCACAGAAGCATCTAGGAGACAAGAAGAGACTGAAGATTAGTGAGATAAAGGAGATGACAGAATGGAGATGGGAAGGCAATCAATCTGCTGGAGAAGATGGCATGAGATTGGGTCAAGCTTGCATGTATAGGGATTAACCTTGGCAAGGAAAAGATCTACCTCTTCATTTGAGACAAGTGAAGAAGAAAGTAGTGAAGAAAGAAATCTGAGTGTTGTGAGATGAAGAGGAAAGGACAAGAGGGAGTTCTTGGTGAATGGACTTAACTTTTTCAGTGATGGATAAGGCAAGATTTTCAGCTGAGAGAATGGGGGTAGGAGGTTCTGTGAGAGGTTTGAAGAGGGATGAAAAGGTTTGTAAAAGCTGCTATGAAAAGTGGGATAATGAATTGATTAGGGATGTATAAAGGGATTTCCTTTTTTGAGGTAAGAGCCCAGTTGAGATTATATAACATATATTTAGAGTGGACCCAGTAGGTCAGGTTTAATCATTTTCTATAATTCTATTCATCAGCATGTGAATAGGAATGAAGGTAGTGGATTGTGGGAATAATCCAGTATTTGGGCTTAACAAGGCATTATAGGTCATAGGATAAAGGGGCATCTTGCATAGAGAGCAATGGTAGAATTGAACTGGTTCACCAAGGGGCTAAAAGAGGAGAGTATATCCAGTGCATGGGTAATGTAATTGAGAAATAACTGGGAGTGGTGGTGGAGGGACTGGAGTTCATGGGGAAGACAAACAATAGGCTTAGAGGTTTTAAGCCAGAAAGAAAGGTAAAAGAATAAAATATTATGATCAGATACAGGTATTTCAGTGTTCACGAACATGGAAGTGGAATATTTTTGGGTGATGGCAAGATCAAGGGCATGACCATCTCTGTGTTTAGCTGAGGTAGAGTAGATGAGCAGGTCGAGGGAAGTATGTAACTTCAGGAATTTTGAAGTGAGAATGTTTGAGGGAGTATCAGTATATATGTTGAAGTCTCCTGATAAGGAGGATAGGAGTTGGGAAGGAGAGAAAGACTGAGCCAGACACTGAACTCATTGAAGAAGTAAGAAGAGTGTTCTGGAGGACAGCATATAATAGCTACCAGAATTTTGATTGGTTGATAAATTTGTATTAAATGAAACTCAAGGGGGAGCAGTTAGTGAGTGATAGTAGTGGAGGAAGAGCCTGGAATTGGTAATGAGGAACAAGGAATATGCTAATTTCCCCACCATAACCAATAAGTCCAGGAATGTGAGTGAAAATGTGACCAGTTCTAGAAAGGGTGGCCAGGGGTGCCATGTTACCAGGAGGGATCCAGTTCTCAGAAAGAGCCAACAGATTGAAGGGGTATGAAAGGAGAAGTTTTCTTAACTTGGAGTAAGTATTCTAGAGTATGGAGTAGAAATCACAATGAAAGTGGTGCTTATAGCTGTAGTGAGACACTGAGGAGAAAAGATTGACAGAGAGAGGTATAAGAGAAGGGAAGTGTTTCTCTTTAAAACAAACACCTATATTTTAAACTCCAATATTCTTCTGGTGACACTGGATAGTCAAATATATCAGTCATCAAATGGTATAGTGTCTGAAGTGTTTGAGTTAAGAATAACAGAAATGGCTGTATAACTGGGATATTAGTATGTTACAAAACATCACAACTGAGGAATTATACAGAAGAAACAGAATAAGTAGAATCAATGACATAGATAACTTAAAAAAAAAGATTCATAAGTCTCCTGGTGAATGTGATAAGCAATTCGTAGCTTAAATGCTTCCTTGGCATCCTTATGAGGTCAAGATCACTCAATGAAGGCCCCTCACATGTTGGGTGGAGCCCCTGTGATGTACTCCTCAGAAGTTCACAGATGAGCACTACACAGAATGCACAGAGTAATTTGCACCACATCAATGGTACCACCAATATTCTGAAGGACCAGAGAATTTTGTCTAGGGATTTTTCTGAGTCTGTTTATTTCAGCATAGATTTCTGATTATTTTTGTTGCTTATGTGAGTTATTATGTCAACTGTTTTACTTATATTAAACTATACTTGTATTACTGGCAGTGAATATTTTTGGTATATTTATATAATTTCTTTATGGAGATTTTTTATTGAAACATTTTTGCATCAACACTCTTATTGAGATTGTTCTAAAGTTCTCTTTATTTCTTCCTCTTCCTTCTTTAGACACCAGGACATATTTGTCTCAGAGTTTATTGGAGTTCCTTTTTTTTAATCAACTATTTAGTACAATTTTCATAATATTGGTTTGAATTGCTTTTAAATGATTCATAGAATTTATTTGTAAATCTATCTGGACCAGATCTCCCTTCGGCCCCTCCCCCACCCAGCCCCCAATCTGAGAATTCATTTGTAGCTTGTTCAATATATCTTTCTGAAATTAGGTTGCTTTAACTTCTTTTTTATGTAGTGTTTTGTATTTTGTTTGTAATCATCTGTTTCATTTAACTTCTCAGCTTTACAAGCACATAATTATGCATAGTAGTTTCTAATAGTTCTTTTTATTTCCTCTCCATTAATTGTGAATTCAACTTGTTCATTTTTGATTTAAGTAATTTGATTTTGGGTAGCTAGGTGGTACAGTAAAGTGCCAGGCTTGAAGTCCGAAGACTCATCTTCTTGAGTTCAAATCTGGCCTCAGACTCTTATTAGTTATTTGACCCTGGGCAAGTCACTTAACCCTGTTTCTCTCATGTTTCTCATCTATAAAATGAGCTGGAGAAAGAAATGGCAAAACACTCTAGTGTCTATGTCAAGAAAACCTCGCAAAGGGTCATGAAGAATTAAACACAACTGAAACTACTCAACAACAACAAAGAAAAAATTGATTTTCTTTTCTCTTTTGATTCAATTAGCTAATGGTTTATCAATTATCTTAATTTTTAAAAGACTTCTTAGCTTCACTTGTCATTTCTGTAGTCTCTTGCTTTAAATTTTATCTTTCAATTTAATTAATATATTTTAATTTTCAAGATTTTTTTCTTTTGTACTCCAATCAATCAATAAACATTAAGTGCCTACTATATGCCAGACATTGTGCTATGTGCTGGGAATATTAAATAAAAAAAGGCATAAGAAAGTCCCTGCCCTAAAGGAGTTTACATATGTAATGGGGGAGATAATATGGAAACACATGCACATGCACACGTATACACACAAAGAAAGCTATATACAGGATAAAAGGAAATAATGATCAAAGAAAGCTTTGGAATTAAGAGGGAGTAAGGGAAAGTTTCCTGTAGAAAGTGGGATTTTGGTTGGAAGTTAAAGGAACCCAGAGAGGTCAGTAGTTAGAACAGAGGAGAGAGAACATTCAGGCATAGGGGTCAACCAGAGAAAATGCCCTGAGCCAAGAAATGGAATGTCTTGCTCATGGAATAGCCAGGAGGCTAGCATTAATGGATCAAAGAATAGTATGTGTTCAGAGTAGGGTGTAAGGATGCTGGAAAGCTATGAGGGGCTAGGATATGAAGGGCTTTGAATGCCAAATCGAGCATTTTGTAATTGATCCTGGAGTTTGTTGATTGGGGGTGGGGTGAGAGTTGGTGACATGATCTGCACTTTAGACAGACTTGCACTTTAGAAAAATCACTTTAGTGGCTGAATAGAGGAAAGGTTGAAGTGGTGAGAAACTTGAGGCAGGCAGACCCATCAGCAGGTTATTGCAATAACCCAGTTGTGAGGTGATGACAGCCTGCACTAGAGTAATGGCAATGGAGAGAAGGAGGCATGTTAGAGAGACGTTGCTAAGGCGAAATTGATGGGCCTTAGCCACAGATTGGCTATGAGGAGTGAGATAGGAAGGAATCCAGGATGAGTCCTACAATGCAAGCCTGAGGGATGGGAGGATGGTGTTGCCCTCTAGGATAATAGGGAAGGAGTTTGTGTGTGGGGGGGGGGTGAGTGGAAAAGATTTAGGAGAAAAGATATTGAGTTTCATTTTGGATTGAGTTTAAAATGTCTACTGGATAACCAGTTTGAGATGTCTGAAAGGCATTTGGAGATTTGAAATTGGAGGTCAGCAGAGCGACTCGGGCAGAATAAGTAGATTTGAGAATCATATTTCTTTTAGATTTGTTAATTTATTGATCTTCTAGTTTTTTAAATTGCATATTCATTTCATTAATCTTCTCTTTTTCCATTTTGCTAAAAAATGTTTTCAGAGATTTATTTTTAACTATGTCCCCAAAATGTTATGTTGTTTCATCATTAAAGTTAGATTGGAAGAAGACATGGAAGAGGTTAAGTCACTAAAGCTGAATACAAAAAGTGACAAAATCTTGTGAGAAAAGCTTACAATGGCTAAACTTCATAATTAGTCTACATTGGTGATGACTGCTAAGGACAACAAAAACAAAAGGTTTTCTTACCTGTATTGGGGACAAGGACCAAAGAAGGCATAGAAAGACTGTGTGAGAGTGGATGACGTAATAATAAGAGGATAGAGAGAAGAAAAAAATATTTATCTCTCATTTTGCTTCTATTTTTTTCTCTCCTTTGTAGAATGATCTTTAAATGGGGAAGAATGAAGAAAAAAGGTTAATATGAAATTTGAATAATTCCAGATCATCTCCCTACCTCTCCTGCAAAATATCTACTAATGATGATGATTGCTATTCTAAAATTCCACAAATCCCCAAAGAACTACTGCTGAACTCTTCCATCCCATTAAAAAGCTATGCCAGAGGACAAAACTTAAAAGCTTCCCAGCAGGTTATTGTACAAGAAAATTGGACCTTGACAAGTGTGATCTGGGGTCAGGAGATGTCCCAGGAGACTGAAGCAGCAGACTCTGGTGGTGAATAGATTCTAATAAAGTATAGATCAGTCACCAACAACCAGAAAACTCTGTTTTGAGGCATTGGAAGGAGATGAGAAACCAGCAGGAGAGTGGAGAACAAGCCAGCAGGAGAAACTTTGAGTGGTACCTGTAGACAGCAAAAACAGGAGAGTGAGCTGAACACAGGAGAAATTATGAGAAGCCAGAGAAAAGATGTGGATGAATTTTAGCTGAGACTGATGACTCTTTAGTTGCTTTTCTGAGAACTTGCTGATTGAAAAAGGAGGCATCTCTTAGCTGATTGGCTAGAGAAAAGCTGGAGCAGCTCCTGGGAGCTCATGAAAGGCTGAAAGCTAAATTTTTCTACTTGCCAACAAGTTCCACCTACAGCTAAAAAGGTAAAAGCTCTCAGTACTGCCTGTCTTACCCCCTTCTGCCCTTTCACATTTGAAAGGAAGAAACCGACACAGGCTTTGCATCTTTCACCCATGAGCTATGCTTTGTGGTGGAATAAGGCTTGGATATGATTGGATGAAGTAGAATTCTTGGGTATTTGCAGACCCAAGGAGCTTGGCGGTCTAGCCTAAGGCATGATTGCTTTGTAAAGGGAGTAACACTTCTTTTTTCTTCCATGAACACTGTACATTGGTGGGAGAGCAAGAACCAGTTTTGTAGGTGGACTTCTATATTATAACTGCTTCTCCCATGGTCTTCTATTGGAAAAATGGTATGATTACTTCTGTTCTTGCTTTCTAATGTGTAAATGTTGTTATTATTATTGTTACTTTTGTCTTATTGTTTAGTAAATGCTTTATGTGTAAGAGTATGGTGTCATGGTGACTGATTTTGTGTAAATGGGTAACACTGATGGAGGCCCATGAACTACCATAGAGAGTAGTAGGAGTATATCTCCTCAGACCCAAGTTATCTCTAGAACCCTAAGAGATAATGAGTTGTAGTCACTTAACAGCATGACACACTCTGCTCTTGGAAACCAGAACTTCCACTGTGATTATATTTTGGGGCAAGTGAGCCATCTCAGAGGAAAAGAGAGGGATTTGTCACCATGTCCAGGCTACAATGTAGATACATTATGCAAAGATTTAAGCAAAGCATCTGAAAAAACATTATCATTTTATTCTTGTGGTCAAGATGTAGAGATTTTAATCAGAAGATAGTATAATTAGGTAGATTTAGAACTGGTTAAATGACTAGGTCCAAAGAGCTAATAAATCGATGTAGCTAATGGATTCATGTCAAAATATAGGAAGATTTCTAGTGAAAGGCCCCAAGGATCTGTCACTGGTTCTGCTGCGGTCAACATTTTTATCACCTGTGAAGACATAAGTAGAATGCTTATTTACCATCACATTTGTTGATGTGAAAAAATGGAAGTGATAGCTAAGTTGTTAGGTGATAAGTAAAAATGCAAAAAAAAAAAATCTTTACATGTTACATCTAATGAGGTGAAATTTAATAGAAAAAAAAGGCAAAGTCCTCCATTTATGTTAATGAACATCAACTAGGCAAATAGAAGGTATGAAAGTATGGTGAGACTACATTTCATGTTAAAAATATTTAAAATTTTAGAAGACTACAAATTCAAAACGAATCAACAATGTGTTATGGTATCCATAATAGCTAATGCCATCTTAAAATGCATAATTAGAAGTATGGTGACAGGAATGAGGGAGATTCTTGTCCTAATTTATTAGGGCCTGATCTGACATAGGATCATAGACTGAAAGCTGGAAGGGCCCTTGGAGACCATTTACTCTACTCCAGTCACTTCATTTTTCAGTTGAGGAATGAGGCCCAGAGAAATCAAGTAACTTAACCAAAGTCAGAGAGGTAATAGAAGCAGAGGTAGGGGGAGAATCCAGATCCTCTGTCTGCAAATCCAACATGCTTTCCACTATATTCTGGTGTCATATTAAATCATGGGTGCTCCAGGAAAGGCATTGACAATCTGTCTGGAATACATTCAAAGGGAAGAGATCAGGATATTGAGAAAACTCCATATCATTCATGTAGTAATATGAGTATATGATAAGGATGGTAGCACTATGAATTAAAAGGAGGGAGTGAACCTGAGAAGCAACAAGAAGGGAAAGTCTTTTTTTTTTTTTTCAGCAATTGGTATTCAGTGACTTGCCCAGGATAACACAGCTAGTAAGTAAGTGTTTGAGGCCAGATTTGAACTCAGTTCCTCTTGACTCCAAGGCTAGTAGAAAAATCTTTCCACATAGTCAGAGATTGGTTGAAGGTCTAAGAATATTTTGTTTGGGGAAGAAAATATCTATGAACATGATAGCTATGTTCAAGTATTTGAAGTGCTGATACAAGAGAATGACTTGCCTTATTCTTCTTGGCTTGGGGTCAGAACAAGAAGTAAGAGGTGGAAGTTGGGAAAATACATATTTTTATTCAATCTAAGAAAATTTATATCCCATATATTTTCAATATGAGGAAAAATATCTCAAACTGGACTGAACTAGCTCCCAAGATAGCAATCACCCTATTCCTTCAAATAAAAACTAGATAATTATGCAACAAAGATAAAATGTCTTCAGCTGTCTCTGTGGTCTAGAACAACAAGAATCCAAAAGAATGTAAAAAGCTCTGTGAACCAACAGCCCACGCTGAACTCACTCAGCACCCCCAGTCCAACACCTTCCATGCTATCAGCGGTATAGTTGCACTAGTTAACCTGACTCACAGGCTTGTAACAAACACAACTTCACATCTTGGTCCCTTCTCTCTCTTTCTAATGTCTTGGAAATCTGGGCTGCAGTCTACAGAATTTTGCTGGGGCCTTAACAGACAACCAGTGCCTCAGATGCAGCATTCTTTGTTGCAAACGACCTCTTCAGAAGAATGGAGGAACAGAGGGAAAGGGGCAGAACATATGTCTGGGATTGAAATAGAATTCAACACCATACTCCACTCCCCCATCTTCCTAGAGCCTCAGATACATAAATCAATTCCATAGTACCAGTGTGGCAGAAAGCTATTGGTGCTGGGCCAAAGAACTAAAGAAAAGAGGGAGGGGATAACATATTGTGTGCGCGCATGTGTGTATGTGTGTGTGCTGTGTGACATTCCACTAAATCTGAGGGAAAGAGCCAAGTATCCAGATGGGACTAGATTTGTTTCCCCCTCCCCAAGTCACTTGAGGCAGAGACCTAGGCTGGTGAACCATGAATTGCCGAGCATAGGAGAAAGCTGAGGTGTTTTGAGATCTAACCTTTGGGGAAATCATCATAGGGGAGGGAGTCAGAAAGTGAGCAGTAGGAGAAAATAAGAAAAGAAAAAACTGAAATTACCAAAGATCTCAAGAGGAAGAAAACCTAGAGACCTTGAATATAAGCCCATAAACCAATAGGGAAAATATTAACATCAAGAGGAAATATGGTTTCCAGATCCAGTAAATGAATAAATCCTACAAAAGAAAAGAAAATGACTCAACATTTGATGATACAGATGACTCTGTGAAAAATGAGGAGAATATGGAACCACAACATACTGTCCCTGAGTGGTTTAAATGAGAATTATGAGAACAGAGTGTATGATTTGCACAGCAGAAATAATAGGTAGAATAGAAAAACTTGAATTTGTCATGGTAAGTCTCACAAAAAAACAAAAACAAACAAAAACAAAAAAACCAAAGACCAAGCAATTAAGAATGCAAATATACATGAGTGAAGGATAATCTGGAAGAAAAGAAGCAAAAGCAAAAATACTAAAAGAAAACATGCTATCATTTTGAGAAAAATATATTGATACTGAAGGCATAATGCATAGACACAACCTAAGGGTTGATTAGAGATCTTACAAAAGAATAAGACAAGTTAAAAAAAAAGACTGAACACTGTAATACAAAAAATTATATAAGAAAATTGTCTAGAAATTCTGAATTCAGAGTGGAAATAACAGTTGAAAGAATGTATAGATCACCTCCAAGGAAAAAAAAAAACCAAAAAGACAAAGCTGCAAATTCCAAGACACATAGTGATTAAATTTAACAATTCAATTCCAAAACACCAAATTCTGGAAAAGACTAGGAGAAAAGCCTTCAGATACAAAAGAAAGGAAATTTGAATATCATAGGTCATACCCACTTCATAATAGACACCTCTTTGGGGGAATGATAGATTAGAGCAAAAAGGAGGATAGCCATCTTCACCATCTATAAAATGCAGGAGGGAACGCAGTAATGTCTTTTGAAGAGCTATGGAGCTCAGGGTGCAGCCCAGGATGACCTACCCTAGAAAATCTGAGATTAACCATAAATGAAAAAAAAAAAGGATATTCAATGATAAAGAGGCATTCAAAACATTCTTAGAAAGAAAACCAGACCAGAAGTGATTATTTGCTTATCAACTCTGTAATCTTATAATTCTATTCTTCTAAAAAAGACCAAGAGAAAAAAGGCCAGAGGTAAGTTGCTGCAGCTCTTTTCTACTCATGGTAGTCAATTTACATGAAGTATAAGAACAGTAAGGAGAAGAACTCCTACTTAGTACATATTAAAGGTGATTCATACTGTGCAAGAGTTAGGGAGTTGGTATACCTCCAGCCTGTCTACTCTGCTTATCCTCCTTTTTGATCTAATCTATTATTTCCCTCCACAGAGGTGTCTAATGTGAAGTGGATACGACAGCATATTTTTACCACAGAGAAAGCGTAAGAAAATTGCAGTATGCATTAATAGAATGATTTAAACAGAATTCAGTATCTGAATTTATTACTACTAGTATAAACAGCTAGATTATTCAAACCTAATAGTCAAACCTTGTTGGGATGCAAGACAGTTTTTACAAGACTGCTAATGAGTCATGCTACATTTAACCTCTTTTGGCACTGTAGGGTCAAATGCTCAAGTTTGAATTTTCTGGTGGCCTATCTCCAATGCCAATCCTTTCCTTGGTACCAGCCCACTCCTGCCAATTCTAAGCACTCTCCTCCCTACTGCTTCTTTTGTGTTGGGAAGGTAAAAGGAGCCAGCTGCCATTTTCTTTGCCATTGGTCTTTCAATGCTCACAGGAAATAAATATACAACAGAGGCAAAGACTGCAAACGGTTCTAATGGAAGAATAACTAGATGAGTCCCCTTTGCCATTCTAGGCAGATAAGGGCTGTCTTTCACTTCTTGTTGAAATAATATTTTGTCATCTGGAGGCCTGTCTCCAAGTGGGCCACCAGCCAGAAACTGCCTCCTCTTCTACCAGGTGTGGCATCCTGTTTCATCAGTTCTTTCAGCCCAGCAGCCAGTTCTAGAAACCAACCCCTAAATTTTCTCATGGCTGAACAGAATGGCGGCTGCATATCTGTATAAACTTCAGGGGAAAAGGGCCCTGTTATGCTGATACATATACAGACAGGTATGTGTGTGTGTATATATATCTGTATCTATCTAAATATATACATACATATATACACATATATGTATATATACATATACATGTATGTATGTGTGTGTGGGAGTGTGTGTGTGTATGGAGGCAGCTAGGTGGCTCAGTGGATATAGAGCTGGGCCTGGAATCCAGAACACCTGAATTTATATCTGTCCTCAGACACTTACTAGCTGTGTGACCCTGGGCAAGTCACTTAACCCTGTTTGCCTTAATCCAATGGAGAAGGAAATGGCAAACCACTCTAGTATCTTTGCCAAGAAAACCCCATGGACAGTATTGGCATGCTATGGTCTATGGAGTCATAAAGAGTCAAACACAACTGAGCAGCAATAACAATGTATATAAACATATGTGACATATATGTATCACATATAGGGATGTATATGTATGTAAGGGTGATGTTAAACATATATGAACACATGCATCAATATTTGTATGTACATATCTGTATATATACATATGCATTTTGTATATATACATATGTGTATATATCATTTGTCTGTATCGGGGGTTGGAGAGTGGATATATTATCACACTGATGTAGGAAGTCCTATGGTGAGGAAAATTCTCTCTATGAATGCAGATCAACCACTGCTATGTAATTTACAGTCTTAGAGTTATCTGGGGCAATGAAAATTTGACTATGGTGAGAGAACCAATATGTGTTAAAGCCTAGACATATGCCATTTATTTTGAACCCAGATGACTATCAATTCTCCCTCTTTCTCTCTCTTTTTCTCTCTCTTCATCTGTATATTTCTGTATGTGTATAGATAGAGATAAATAGATGAATACAGATCTTACATGCGTATGTATGCATATACATGTGTGTGTATATATATATATATATATATATATATATATATGCATGTAATCTATTACATAACTTTCTTTCTTGGCCTTCTGCATCTCCCACTGCCCCTAATTTCATTAGACTGGATACATAACATCTGGTTAAAAAACATCCATTCAGAATTGTTAGTTCTTCTCTTCCCCTCTTCCTCCCTTCCCTCAAGGAAACCCTCACACAGAAATTCCCATGAAAACCAAATCAGAGATGAATAGAAAGGAGAAGCCAAATTAATTCAATTAATTTTAGGTCTGCCACCTCAATTTCATTAGACTCTCTGAGGGCACTTGGCAAGTCAGGATTTGCCTGGCTATTCAGAAAACGACGGTGCCCAGCACCACTGCCCTATGCTATGGCTACAGAGACCGAGCTTTTGCTGAGACACACAGCTCCTAGACCGCATTGCAGCCCAAACACTTTAAGGGTTTTGCCTGAGACTGCTCAGCAAGTCAATAGGAGAATTCTTAAGTTACAAAATCAACAGTCCAGTGCTCTTTGCACAGGAGTGTTTGGCATAATGCGGGTTTTCTCCCCTTAGCTTTCTTCCTCAGCTAAGAGTCCTAGTAATTTTTGGGGGGTTGCTTGGCTGTCAAATAAAATTGATTCATTTTATGGTTCTATAAAAGGTCACCTCAAAAGGTGAAATGATTTCACTAGTGAGAGATTACCCCATAAATTCAAGCTATTTGTGGCTTTTTTTCCATCTCTTTCATCTATGTCTAGCCCCAGAGAATTCAGCATCCTTTTGCATTTGGTGTGTCTTCAGGAGGCAGTTCTGCCTTAGCACTAGGAAGGCTCAAACACTTGAGGACAACAAGGAATTTTGATCAAATTAGAATTCTTTTGTCAATCGGTCCCTGAGAGGAAACTACAGGACAGAAGGAATAAATTAATGACTTCATTTGGTGGGTATTTGGTGGGGAAAAAAAAGGGTTCTTTTTCAGGTTGAAACTTCTAATCATCAGTTTCCTCAGTGTGAAAAACCAGCAGGCCACCAAAACCTGAAAATAAAGGTGGACAGTTATGTGATTAGAAACTATACTCCTGTTTCCCAACCTGCTTCGTGCAACAGGTTTATGTGTTATGAAGCCATCTTTGGTGTATATTAACATTCCAACTTTTCTGACTCCCCTTTACCAGTCTTTGGCTGGGAGACTTTATAAGTCATGCTGCACCACATGGTAAGAAATAGAGGGAGAAAAACAGCAGCTATACACTGACAGTAATAGCTCATATGATGTTTTAAGGTTTGCCAAATAAGTAACATAATTCATCTCACTTGATCCTTACCACAAAAAGAAAACCCACCACAAATCCTGTGGAATAGGTACTGTATGTATTATCCCCATTTTATAGATAAGGAAACTGAAGCTCAGAGAGGTTTGGTCACAAAGGGCATCTTTCCCTTAACTACAAATTCATCACTCTTTCCCTCAAGCCATGCTGTTGCTTCTTTCTACAGTGTGTAAATATGGTATTGTAAATAGTATGGATGGATAGATAATGGATTGAACTTAGGGAAATGAGCGTCTATAGCAAGAGTATCTCTGGAGAATGATTCATTGCCATTATTTGGTTTACAAAGTACTTCCCTCACAAAGGTCTGTGAGGTAGCAGTGCAAGTATTATTATTCTCATTTTACAGATCAAGAGACTGAATCTAAGGGAGATTAAGTGATTTGTCCCATAGACACTCCAGTATGCCAAACAGTACGTGTATCTTCACCATCAATGGAGACAGCAGCCTACCTATGCTTCCCTGACCTAGGTAGTCCTCATCCTTTTCTGCCCATGAGTTGACTGCAGTGTATCTTAGCGAATCATAGACCTGGAGATGGAAGGGATCTCAGAGTTCTGTTAATCCAATCTTCTCATTTTACACGAGGCAGAGAAATTAAATGCCCTGGCCAAAGTCATTCAGGGAATGAGCATCCAAGGCAGGATTTGAACACAAGTCCTCTGTCTCCAGAGGTATCCTGATCCTGATGTCACCAAGATACCAGTGGAGCACAGATGGGCCATCCATTGGTTTTCTTTTGTCTCATCATGTTGCTGACTCAATTTTTTCCTTCAGTTATGTATTTCTTTAATGATATCCTTTATACACCAGCCATGGCCACTCATCTTGTAAATGTTGGAGCTAGTACTCAAACCAAGGTCTCCTGACTCTCTACTATCACTTTCTACCATGATGCTTCTTTCATGAATTATAATGTGTAACTAAGAAGTGGCATTTCATAGTGTACAGAGGTGCTCTCAGAATTGGGAAGATCTGAGTTGATATTCTACCTCTGACATATGCTGAGTCTAGGCAAGGACTTTAACCTCTGAACACACCAGGCAGTTCTTTAAGATAATCAGCTATAGGTTCAGACCTGAATTGGCAGAGGCAGTGTCCTCACTAGGAATTACTTAACCTCTGTTTGCCTCAGTTTCCCCAATGTAAAATAGGGACAATAACAGCACCTACCATGTATGATTGTTTTGCTGTGTAAAGCACTTAGCACAGTGCCTGGCACATAGTAGGTATTATTTAAATGCTCATTACATTCCCTACTTCTCATTACTTTATTCCTTCCATCTTCCCTTTTTGGCTCTTGTGCTCCTAGGGAAAAACTCATGGTTTAGAAATATTCCCCAGATATTTCCATTAGCTTAATTTACAACACTCACTACCCCTTTCCTCCAAAAAACAGCATGTTTATCTTTCGTGTCTTGAAGACTATAGATCAAGGATTCTTAACCTTTTTTGTGATCTGTTGGCAGTCTGGTGAAGCCTAGAGACCCTTTTTCAGAATGCTGTATTGCCTATATTAATAATTGAAGGAAATGTTAAATTTCAATTGTAGGTTAGTGAAAATAAAGTTTTTTTTTCCCCAGGTGAAGTTCACAGACACCCCTGAAATTTACCCCTGAAGTTCAAGATAAGAAATCCTTTTGTAGATGAACCTGAGGAGTTTCAGAAAAGGTAAGGGACATCATGACAGATGTACACAAGCTTATGCCACAGTAGTCCTTGGAAAGGTTATTAGAACTTCAACCTTCAGAGGCCTAATGCACTTAGTTGGTTGTAGTTAGGATGTGGTTATGTCATAAGTAATGAAAGGACAGATGTTGTTTTATAGAAATTGGATTTCTTTCTAGAGATGTGCTAAATTGGAGGGAGCCATCTCCCCTGGATTGAAGTCACGAAATCTGATATGCCATTTTGAATTCTGCACTAGAGCTCAGCATCAAACAATGTGGCATGGGACAGACTGTTGGAAAATAACCACTCAGACAGACTGGCCTGGTAAGTAGCAATCAAAAGGTGGGGGTTGGGGCTGGGGACTGCTTTTGAACAAAGGCGCCAGGAAGACTATGAAGCAGAGACTCTACAAGTATAGGCTCCCAGGCTCAGATGGAAGGGCAGGCTGTGTGTCAAAAAAAAAATTTACCATTCATTTTACTGGATTTAAAAAATTACCTTTACATACAGATGGTTAATCATTATGTTGTTGTTGTTCTGTCATTTCAGTTGTGTCTGACTCTTTGTCAGACTATTTGGAGTTTTCTTGGCTAAGATACTAGAGTGGTTTGTCATTTCCTTCTCCAACTTATTTTACAGATGAGGAAAATGAGGCAAATAGAGTTAAGTGACTTACTTAGGGTCACACAGCTAGCAAGGGTCTGAGGCCAGACTTGAACTCAGGAAGGTGAGTCTTACTCACTCTGGAACTCTATCCACTGTGCCACCTAGCTGCCTAATCACTACCCACAGCAGCTTTAATTGATGATAATAATAGCTTCTTAGTAGGTGCTTAATAAATGCTTCTTCATTGCTGAATTGATCCCTTCACACAAGTAATATTCACTAAGTACCTACTGTGTGCAGAGGGCTGTGTTAGATGGTGTATATCTGGGGGATGTGGTGAGATATAATGCTTAGACAAGATATGGTCCTTGTACTCCTAATGATAATAGTTGACACAGTGCCTGGCACATAGTCAGTGCTTAATAAACATTTGTTGACTGACATATATAGAGACTTGGATGTTTACAAAGGACTTTACATATATTATCTCATCTGAACTTCATAGCAACCCTCAGAAATAGGTACTTCAGATATTATTGTCTCCATGTTACAGATGAGAAAACTGAGGTTCGTCAAGTTTAAGTGATTTGCCCTTGGTCCTGCTAGCTAATTAGTATCAGAGGTAGAAGTCAAATGGAACTCTTTCCTGACTCCAGTTCTTGTGCTCTTTCCACAATGTCATCCAGCCTCCTTGATTTGTAGAGCTTTTGGTGTTCAGTTGTGTCCAACTCTTTGTGACCTCATTTGGGGTTTTCTTGGCAAAGATACTGGAGCTGTTTGCCATTTCCTTCTCCAGCTCACTTTACAGATGAGGAAACTGAGGCAAGCAGAGTGAAGTGACTTGCCCAGGGTCACATGGCTAGTAAGTGTCTGAGGCCAGATTTGAATTCAGGAAGATAAGTCTTCCTGACCCCAGGCCCAGCTCTATCCACTGTGCCATCTAGCTGCCCTAATTTATAGAGCTACAGGTCCAGTAATGTGTGGCTTCACAGTTCTTAAAACTTTACTTAAAAAAACCTTGTTAGATGAATAGTGTAAGAATCCTCACAACAACTTTTGAAGTTGGTGCTAATATTGTCCTCATGTTACAGATGAGAAAAGGGAGGTTTAGAAATGTTAAGTGATTTTTCTTGGGTCATACAGTTTATGAAGAACAGGTCTAACTTTAAAGCCAGGTCTCCTGTCTCAAATTTCAGGGCATTTTCGACTACTCTAGGTGTCAAAAACAAACAAACAAAAAAGCAAACAAATGTCTTTTACTGTCCATGAAGCAGTATGCATTTGCTTCCCCAAATAACTGGACATCCCAAAAGGGCTTGTTTTTGTAAAGATTTCCTATCTAATTTTCCCACTATCTGGTTGAATTTGTTTGGAGAAATTTCAAATTCAAATATCAAAATACTGGTGTGCAGGGATGGACCTACTCCTTTTGGTTTAACTCCTGATGTAAGTACCCACCCATATGTTTATCTCAAATACTGTACTTCCCCATCCCCTAACTCCTGACCACTTAATTTGAGATGTTAACACACAATAGGAATGTTGTGACTGGATGGTCAAGGAAGAGCAGCACCATGCAAAACACAGGCATTGTTATTTAGCCCCCATTTCTGTTACAAGACCAATCTTTGCCTGTCAAGGTTGTGGTGAAATTCAGTATAATTTTGATGAAAAGCTAGTCATTTCTGAAATAGCCAACTATGGTGGCATTGTGCATGAACCACACATTGGGTTGGTGTTTTCCTTCCTTCCTTCCTTCTTTCCTTCCTTCCTTTCTTCCTTCCTTCCTTCCTTCCTTCCTTCCTCCCTTCCTTCTTTCCTTCCTTCCTTCCTTCCTTCTTTCTTTCATTTCTCTTTCTCTCTCTCTCCCTTTCTTCCTTCCTTCCTTCCTCCCTTCCTTCCT
>NW_020950082.1:6480591-6572015 GCF_900497805.2 Vombatus ursinus
TTTCTCTTTCTCTCTCTCTCCCTTTCTTCCTTCCTTCCTTCCTTCCTCCCTCCTTTCCTTCCTTCCTTCCTTCCTTCTTTCCTTTCTCTTTCTCTCTCCCCCTTCCTTCTTTCTTTCCTTTCTCTCTCTCTCCCTTTCTTCCTTCCTTCCTTCCTCCCTCCTTTCCTTCCTTCCTTCCTTCCTTCCTTCCTTCCTTCCTTCCTTCCTTCCTTCCTTCCTTCCTTCCTTCCTTCCTTCCTTCCTTTTGCATGGGCAGGGAAATTTTCCTTTCAAATCACAGGAATTCGCCTGACTTGAAAAGGAACAAGATTGAGAGAGGAAGTAACAGCATACTGGAAAGAGCTTAGTAGTTAGAGTCAGAACGCCTGGGTTTCAATAGGGATTCCATCACTTGAAGACCATGTGACTACAGACAAGCCACTTCATGCCTTTGTATCCATCTAAATTTCCTTATCTGTAATTCTGTAACTGATGGGTTGGGGGTGGGAGTGGGGGAGGGAAATGCGAGGCAATAACACTTGTACTCCTTAATTCAGGATTGTAAAGAAAATAACTTAAACTCTTGAAGTACTCTATCAATATGCATGGTTAGAAACAGTCTTAATGGAGAGGAAATATAATTTAAAGAGCATCCTCCTACGAATCAAAAAGATCTGGCTCCTAGTTCTGGTCACCTGACTTTCCAGGTGTAGCCCTGGGCAAATCCCTTAACATACCTGGACCTCACAGTTTCCTCCTCTGTGAAATGAGAGAATCAAATTAATTGGCATCTGAAGTCTCACCAAGTTCTAATATTCCCTGATTCTATAAAGTTGAAACACGGCCTTTGTAAGAGCAATGCATTATCCTTCCGGTTATAACAATAACTGACATCTATATGGCGCATTAAGGTTTGCAAAGTGCTTTGTGTGCATTATCTCATCTGAGCCTAACGATGGTCTGGTGAAGTAGGTCATACTGGTTATGTTTGACAAATGAGGGAACTGAGGTTCAGGGGGCATTAAGTGATTAATCCCTGGTCATGCAGTTAGGTTGATGAGATCTAAACCCAGGGCTTTTTTTTCTCTTTCTTTCTGCCAAGCCCTGCATTTAATCCAGTACTGCATGGTTCCTTTTTGTTGTCCACACAGAAAATAATTTTCAATGGCTCATTATGGTTACATAATCTTTACAATGTCTTAATTTCTTCATATGTGCACAGTGATTCTGCATTCCCTGCCATTGTGGGGCATAATAAGAGAACTGAAAGCTGAGATTGGGGTTAATTGGGTTGATGATTTCCTGAGCTAGCCTTATCAAGATTATTGACAACTTAATTGTATTTCCCCCAGAGCTCCTTGAAACTCAGATTCTGAGTCTTTTAGTCCTGGCTTTAATATTTAAAAACTTTATGAACATAGAAGTCATTACAACTCTCTCAGTCTCAGTTTTCTCACTTGTAAATTGAGGGATTTAGACTTAACAATCTTTAAAGTCTTTTCAAGTTCCAAGGTTCCAGGATAATATGATTTTTCCCCTCCTATCACCAAGTCTGATTTTATAGCAAGAAAGTATTTACTATTACATCCAAATCAGTGTATATAACAAGGGATTAGTAATGTTTCATTCATCAGCCTTAATTTTTCCATCTACAGATTGGGGGCAATTGTCCCTAGCCACAGTTGGGGCATAATAAAGATTACTTAACTTATAAGATGATGTTAAAAAAATAAAAAGTATAGCCGTTTATGGAACTCCTTAGTCTTATTATTAAGCATACAAAGAGTCAAAACAAAATAAAAAATCAGAATACCACATTCATCTCAATTGCTATATGAACTAGGGCTGCTTTAAATAGGCAAATATTCTAAATTTATTGTAATTAAGTCAACTTAGAGAAATTTTTTTTTTGGTGAAAAATGAAGCAGGTGAAAGAGATTACTTCCCTAGAGAGTTTTTTTTTTTTAAAGAACTATCCCTCTACTGTTTAACTCTTCCCATAGGAAATTCTATGTTAGTGGTTTCTACCTCTCAGACCCACTTTCTTTTGTAAGTCATAAATTGATCTCTCTGTGCTTGGTCTAAAAAGATAATGGAGACATTGCTGTGCAAAAGTTCTTTCATAAAAGTGAATTTTTTAATTGAGAGGCAGATCTGACAGTGATTCAATTGACCTGTCTCATTATACACAAAGGTGCTATCCTCTGATTGCACTCTGATAAAAAAAAAGTATGGTTTATTATATAATTTTGCTCAAGTGGTCTCAGTTTTGGGGCTTCAGGGACTAATGCTTCTTAATTTGTCTACTAGTTTGATTGCTTTGGGCTCTTATTGTACTTAATATTTGGCAGGTGCCTGATCCATTACCACAATATGCAAAAGTGCAGTGAGTCAGTCATCCAAGGCCTCTGTAATTTTTGACTAGGCAACAAGGTTTGTGCACACCCTTACTGTTTCTTCTTATCACAGCTATGCTACTAGGAGCAGAGCCCCAAAGAGAAAACCAGAGAAAAACAAGTATATCTCTATGAAGTTATTCTATATTTCCCCCCATCTACATCCTTCCTCCTCTACCAGCACCACATTCTGCATCTTGAGAATAACCAAGAACAAAGAAGCCAGATGTTGGCATTATTGGTGCCACATCTATTTATGAATTTTCCCCAACAAACATCAGAGTATGATAAATCTAGGTGGGACCTTAGAGATAAATCAATTTAGAACAATGCCTTCATTTTTCAGATGAGAAAACTGAGCCCCAGAGGGGTGAAAATGTTTGCCTCACAGAATTAATTAGTAAAACCATAAGATGAGAGGATGGTTGGAGTGTTCAGGTACTGGCTCCCAGCTTGCTGACTATATTACTTAATCAGTATTTGAAGTAGGCTAGAGTTGGTTCCAATTAATGCTGAAATCTTGGAGGTAATTGTTAGATTTATACATCCTACGACTATAGGTTCTCCCTTCTTATGATTTCACCCAACTTATATAGCCTAAATAGAGAACAGATATAATGGAGTCAGGTATGTATTCAGACCCCACTGACTTGCCTGACTGATGCAATTTCTCCATTTAGTGGATGCTAAGGAGCTTGCTTTCAAAAGAATTACAATGATGTGTAAAGTAAAAATCTTGGAGCATTTATAGAGATTCTGTAACTGGTGCTGATTGGGTAACCAAATGGTTAAGAGGAGGCACTTTAATTGGTCTCAGGGGCATTGAAAAGGGCCTATCAGGGGCAGCTATGTGGCTCAGAGGAGAGAGCTCCGAACTTGGAGTCAGGAGGACCTGAGTTCAAATCCGACTTCAGATGCTTGACATTTACTAGCTGTGTGACCCTGGGCAAATTACTTAACCCTGATTGCCTCACCAAAAAATTTTAAAAAAGGGCTTACCAGAATCAATCACTGCCCCTTTGCTTCTTCAATGTCTGGAGGAGGGAAAGGGAAAAAAGGAAAGGAAATAAGCATTTATTAAGGAACTCTTATGTTTCAGCACTATGTTGAGTGTTTTACAAATATCCCATTTGATCTTCACAACAACTCTAGGAGACAAATGTTATTATTATCCCCATTTTACAGTTGAGGAAACTGAGGCGATAGAGGTTAGGTGACTTGCCCCAGGGTCACACAGCAAGTAACTGTTTGAGTCTAGATTTAAACTCATTATACGGTTGTTCTAATCATTTAGATCAGTGTGTTGTCATTCATGTGCTTCATAGACACTAAACTGTTGATCAAACTTAAGACCTCTCCCTCCTTAGGAGGGAGCTAGTAGCTTCATATAGAGGTCCTCTAAAATCTCAGCACCTTCAAATTGGTTAACTGGTGCTTGTTAACACATAAGAAGTGTAGCCTTAGGATGTCTTGCTAATTTTGCAAAAATCAGACTGGATGACTCTAGAACCAAAGTGTCTTCTAGAATTACACTTTGTCCCTACCCATTCAATTCACAGCCTATATAACAAAGGCATACACAAAATAATACTTTTACACAAGTAATAAAATATACTAAAATGCAGATATGTTAAATACCATACCATGATAATAAACAGATTTATAAAATGAAAGGTAACATCAATGACAAAAGTATGCACAGCATTACACAATAAAGTTAACATAAGTATTCAGTATGTTTACCCTTCCCTACTCACTGCACATAGATAGCCTTTATCACTGGTGGTTGGTTGGCTGTGCAACTTTTTTCTATGAAAAAAAAAAAGAGAGAGAGAGATTTGGAGAGTGGCTCTTTTTTTTTTCCTGATGTATTTCATGATAGCAAGCAATATTATCCTCAACTACTCTTTGAATTGTAAAAAAATCTTGAAGTATTTGGATCCATCTCTTCAATATAAGAAAAAAATTCACTCAAATAATGAAATGTTTTTGCCAACTGTTTTGCTGTGAACTTTTGATTTGAACTCAGGTTCCAAAGCTTCCCTTTCTTCTTCCTCAATCTTTGCAGCTAGCAGCTCAATTAGATCCTCATTGGACAGTTCCTCTCCATGAGACTCAATCAATTCCACGTCATCCTCATCTACTTCTAGCTCCAATTCTTGTGCTAATCTTACTCACTTCTTTGAATGGTTCATGTTTGTCAAATCCACAAAAGTCAGGAATGAACTACAGGCACACTTTTTTCCCCCCAAAGTCTCTTCATAACTGTTACATTTTCCCATGCCTTTCAGAATTTGTTGTGTAAAGTCAAATTTGTGTAATGCATATTTATGCAAAGCAAAAACTATTGATTGTTTTTTTCAACGGTAAATGCTTAAAAATTACTTTCTCATTCATATATTCATTCATTCATTTCAGCTTTATAACATAAAGACTATTGAAGGCAAGTACCTTGAGACCAGCTGATAATCACCTATGTTTCTTTACTTCAGTCTCCTGCCACTCTTGTATCATATCTATGTCTTTTTCTAGCCAGGTATCTGGCTCTTTCTCTTAAGGTAAGCAGCTATCCCTCTACCTCCCATCCTGACAAAAAGGTAACTCTTCAGAGGAGTCCTTTTCAGGCTTTATGGATTGATAGCCTGTACCATGGACTCAGTGGTGTGCAGATAAATGCTTAACAACTGGCTCTCCAAATATATATATGTTATATATATTATATATATATGTATACATACACACATATATATGAAATACAGGGCACATTTCAAAGTTTCATCTGCCTTATCAACATTTTCTACATTGTTTTCTTGAGTCTAGATAATCAATAAAACAATAAATCAAGTCTGATTTGTGGCATATGCCAATTTCTAAGTTGTAAATGCTCATATTAAAAATTTAACAATTGGTTCTAATGAACCAGTTAGACCTGGCTTTGACATATCTCTGCATGGACCCAACTCATATCTCTGTTGGATCATCCTCTGAAAAAGAAGATGTCTATCCTCAGCAGTACTCATCAATAGTCCATCTTGTTTTCTCTATTATAGAGGGTTTAATAATTAATTTCCAAGTATCCCAACTTCCACATATCTCTTTGGGAAGACTTCAGAATTTCAGGTAGCTCATATAAGGTTCATATAAAGTTCATTGTCCTTTCCAAATTCCTTTCCTACTTCCTTAATATACAACCCCCTAAAAAGCCCACTGTAGAATGCAAAATCCTTTTCATGATGTCCTCATAGTTCGTGTTTCTCCTGAATTAACAGGCCTTGGTGAGTGTCCATGTTAATTATTATGCACTAGGGTTCTGATAATTGGGCTGCTATGGTTCCTCTCAGCACCAATACTCAATGTCTAATTGAGTCTAATGCCTGTGTTGGTGTTTGTAGGACCTGAATTAACCAATGCACAGCTAGGCAATCATCTAGGCAGCCTGTGATCTGCCTTCCCCCTTCAAAAAAAGAAAAAAACCAACCTGTTGCATGGACAACCCCTGCCCCCTTGTGTGTCCTAGACCACTCTCCTTTGGCAGATGGAATGGGTTCAACCTTGAGGGCTTTTCCTTGAAAATATTCTTGTGTTTGCCCTATGGAGGATATGGATGATGCTAAGCATTGTGGAATTGAATAAAATATGTTTTCCCCAGATGAAGTATCCTTTGAGATCAAGGAAATGAAGTTTGTACTTAACTTTTCTCTCTATTGGTGACAACAGGAAGAAAAAATGATTCTATTTTAAAAGGAATCCCCACCATCTTAGAGAATTACAACCAACACAGGATATTCTAATAAGATTAACCACAGAGAAATGCATTTTCCCACAGAACAAATCTGACCTTTAGCATCTCCTATGACCCCAAAGTTTACATATTTGCCCTATTTCCATTCTGCTACAGAATGCTGTTGATTGGCTATATTCTCTAAGAAAGACTGAAAAAGCTATAAACACCCAATCTGTACACTAAGATATTGAAGCTGCTGAAGAGAGCAGTCTTCCTTACTGAAATGATAAATTTCTTTTTCCTTTAGTCTGCCTTTGTGATGCACAGTCTTACAGACTTCCCTGGGGGTGGGGGTAGGGGGTGGGAAGGTAGAAGGTAAAATTCTCCCTTGGCTCTCAAGCAACTCAGGCTGGGAAATTTCCACAAGTCCTGTTCGGGGCCATGACTCCAGGTGCACTGGATTTGGTCTTATCTCCTGAAAAACAAGAAATTTACACATAATGTTCGTACGCACATATTATAATACAAATAAAGAATAAACATCGAGAGTTTGTGTTATATAATGTGTTATAAGGGTGGTCGAGTTAAGATGATCTTCTTTCAATTCCTATCTCTTACATATATACTGGTTGTGTGATCTTGGCAAAATTACTTATCCCAAGTGCTCCCCAAGCAACTACCCAACATGGTATGTTAGAGAATAATTATAGATTTGCATTGGAAGAGGGAATCCCTACATCAATGAAACTGTGAGTGCAACAACCTCCTTTGGTCTACCCCAGATGATCAGTTCTTTTCTCTATGGGAACAAATGCAAAATATCAAAATGCTAAGCCCCAGAAGAATAATTAATTAATGTTGTGGGTTTCCTTACAGGCCCTCATCATATCCTCCCCTTTTGAGATCTGTTCTCCTTTTGTTCTGGAATCTATTCATTGCCTTTATCCTAGCCACCTTCCTCTCCTGTTCACTCTTGCTGAAGTCTTTCAATATTGTCTTTTTCTCTTAAAATGATAATAACCACAGACTTTGTAAACTCTAATAGCCTCTCCTGTAATTGCTAGTGAGTAGATGGAAAAGTCAGTGTTTGGTGTAAATCTGAAAGGGCTGCTCCTTTTCCCAAATCCAGATTATTTGCCCTTTACTGCTCCAGGTCCCTCGATCCCACTTTGCAACCCACAGTGTGAAACTCACATAGATGTGGCACCCACCTTCATATAGCTTTTGGTTGGGCTCAGGATTTCTTCCCTGTTCATTTGGCAGCTGCAGGTTCCATCAGCCCCTGTTCTCATTGCTGCCATCTAGGAATATCTTTCTTCTTCCTCATGCATTAGTTGCCAGAGTAAAGAAGAGAAGTCAGAATACCCAGTGCAATTGGATTAGGCTTAGCAGTCTTGTCTCCACAATTCTTTGTTAATATAGATAAAAAATAATTATAAAGGAACTAAGACGGCCCTAGCAGAGGGCAAACAAAAACAGAGAATAATGTTTTAGAACTGCAATGTCATGTATAGTTAGGGACATTGGCCAATTAAGGGCTCACCTGCAAAGCTTTAAGTTCCAGAGAAAGGAGAAGCTAGGGGTCAGAACTAGAATTGGAGAGGAGAAATACAGTGGTTAGAGCATGGGGCAAGGGTCAGATCATAAAGAGGAGATCCTACAACATAACAAATTAGAAGCTATGAGGTGCAGGTCCAGTGAAATGCATAGGGGTTGGAGAAAACAGAATAAGAAGGCTGGACTATGAAAGCCTTGCTTAGATCAGCCAAAAGGAAGAAGGAAAGTTAAGACAGGAGATTTAGATTACATGCAAAATGACATTTTGACCAATGAAGCTTTGGCTGGCTGGTTAAACAGTTTTGCTGCCTTACGTTCTCTGCTGTTCCTTGGAGGGGCAGCACTGCCAGAAGCCAAGGCTTGGACAAAAATGGAGTAAGATAAATGAGAAAAGTAGTGAAAGGGGTAGAATGATGGATGTTATAAAGGCACTATAGATGATTTTTTTAATTGAGAAAAAGGACTCCATGTTCTTTCAGTGCTTTAAATAATGGAATATAGCTATGTCATAGCTGTGGAAGACCTGTAGGTGCCAATTAAGTTAAGATGACTATATTTTCTTTATTAAGGAAAGAAAAACCATATACTCCCTTGTCACACAGGGACATGTTATTTCACATCTGTATAATGATCTCATAATATGATATTGTGGGCTGTGTTTGTATCTTGTTCTCCTATAACCAATCAACACAAAATTTTAAGTGCCTACTATGGGCCAAACACTGTGCTATGCACAGGGAATACAAAGGCAAAAATGAATCTGTCCCCACTCTCAAAGAGCTTCCATACTATTGGGGGTAGAAAAAAATATACAAACATACGTATATAAAAATACATAAAAATAAATACAAATTCATTTTTGGGAGAGTATGAGGACACTAGCATCTGGGAGTGTGAGAAAAGGCCTAATGTAGAAGATAGACTATAAATCACCAGGGATTATCATGTCTTAGCTAAACTTTTTTTCTTCCCAAGTGCCTGCTATAGCACTCTGCAGACAGGTAGGTACTTAATAAATACTTGCTAAGTTTTCTTTTCCAATGCTCCAAGATTTATTTTGTAGATTAACAAGAGAGGCAGAAGGTAGTGTAGCTGAAGTAACACTAGATTTGCAATTAGAAGACCTGGGTTTAAATTCTAGACATGAAGCTGATTATTTGTAAACTAGGTGAGCCAAACTTACAGTGGGTAGAGCACTTGACCTGGAATAAGAAAGACCTGAATTCCAATCTAGCCTCAGTCACTTTGCTAGCTGTGTGACCCTGGGCAAGTCACTTAACTCTGTTTGCCTCTGTTTCCTCATCTGTAAAATAAGCTGGAGAAGGAAATGACCAACTACTTCAGTGTCTTTGCCAAGAAGACCCCTAACCAGGTCACAAATAGTTGAACACAACTGGAAATGACTGAACAACACAACAAAAAAAAATTAGGGATAATGATAGCACCTATTTCCCAGGCTCTGTGAAAATGAAATAATATTCATAAATGTTTGTCAACATTAAAGTGCTATATAATTGTTAGCTATTTGTGTGGCCTAGGGCAAGCCACTTTCTCTGTGTGTTTCAATTTCCTTATCTATAAAATGAAGGGGTTGGACTAGAAAACCTGTAAACTCCTTTAAAACTCTCAGTCCTCTGAAAAGTATGTCATCTTTTTCGACCTATGGGAACAGGAATGATAAATGTCTAATTCTGTCTCCAGGAAATCTTCTAGTACCGCTCAAACTAGGTCTCTGTTCGTTGGCTGGTGGAACTGTCAAAGTAGATGCTGGTCATTGACTGATGCTATCTTTAACAATCAAGAGAGTCTAAACAGGAGGCAAAATTAGAACTGGATGGTCTTGAACCAAAGTACATTCTCCCCCTTGAGCTACATTTATGAACAAAGAACATAAATCACCTGGTTTTATATTGGCAATTTTTTCTCAACCTTTTGTACTTTCCAAACTGCTCTCTTTTCTACCCACACTTTTCTCTTAGCAACCAAGGAGATAAGAGAGCTCTAGAACATTAAAAAAATCTGATCAATTAAAAAAAAAAAGATTGTCCTAAAAACAAGACATGTGTACTATCTTTTTCTGATGGAAATTAAAAAAAAAATTGTCTCCCTTTATGCTGTAGTCACTTTATTCTAAGCTTTTATTTCTTTATGCAATTGAAAAAAATCCTTTTTATGGGTAGACTGAGCCAAGGGCCACTGTTTCAGAGTAATCATTTTATGTTTCCTTATTTGTTTTGTTGTCCTGCATTTCCCCCTCAAAACCTCAACTGTGAAAAATGTGTCCTGTTTGTGGGGTCTGTTTATCACTTCAACTTACTTCAGGGTGACTTACCTATAGCAAGAGGTGGCTTGTAAGCATGAGATGAATTGAAAAAAAACCCATTTATTAAGGACCAACTCTGTGTTGAAGCACTGTGCTAAGCATGCACTGGGATACAAATGGAAAAACAAGATGGTTCCTGCTCTCAAGGAATAAGCAGTCTAATGGAGGAGACAATATATATGAGAGGTTTCCAATTTCAGTCCTATGGAAAAACTCAGTGGTCCTTAGGATACAGCAGTGAAACAGATGGTAATACATCTTCTTTTATGCCATTTGTATTGTTGAAACTATATCAATTTCTGGTGTTGAATCATTTGGTTGTATCAAGGGATTTGGTATTGAGAACTTTTTTTTTTCATTAAATAGATTGCCATCATAAGGGACTCATGAAAAATTGAAAAGGAGGTAAAGATCATGTCCTATGTTCTCCTACTAACTCTTTCTCCAAGGCAATGGACAAACCCAACAGGAAAGCTCGTATAGAAGGTAGAATGGTAAGATATGGGAATTTGGGAATTCTGACCTGTTTTTCCTTTCTTTTTATCATCCTCTTCCTCTAAGCAGAACTCCCTTTCCCCAGTAGACTGATCTTGTCTAGGTGCTTAAAGGAAAATATTTTGATTAGATGATGAAATTAATTTACATTAAGGTATAAGTGGCCTATAGACAATTCTCCTAGAGGTGACACCTGCAATTTCAAAGAGGAGTCTATCAAACCAAATTATATACTAATAGGTGAAATTGTGTGTGTTTTTTTTTTTTTTGTGAGAAGGGGCCATTCACTTATTCCAAGATACGGTGGAGAGAGACAAAGAGAAAGACATAGATACACACACAGAATACGTATGTATATATAGGGCATAGCAAGGGAGATTATAAGATAGATATATAGATCGATATCTCCCAGGCCGGGTGCTGAGTTGGGTAAATAAATAAAAGCATAAAAGATAGTCTCAACCCCAGGGAGCTTATATCTTACCTGGGAAAGACAACACATAGAAGAGAGCTAGGAAGCAGGGTTGGGGGAGGAGTGAAGACAGGAAGGAAGAGCTGGAGAAGTTCAGAAAGTGAAGAACAGAGCATGGCTTGGACAACTCATAAAATGGTGATCTAGGCCAGGGACTCGTCAATCTGAAGAAAGTGTCATAGATCACAAACATCCCTAGGATTAGAAGGCTGCTGGTAAGAAGGTAGAAAAATTTAGAGAGTAAGGAGTGGTGTCATGAGTAAAGCAAACATGGGCTGGACACTTTATGAATTGGAGGTGCAGGCCAGTGACTCACCAACCAGAAGCGAGGTCCACAGGGCAGATTTCTAGTACTTCTTGCGTACCTGATTCACATTCTACCATGGCCTTATCCCCCAGTTCACCAGAAGAACAGACCTGGAGAATCTAGCAGAGCGCTTTCAAAGATTTGTAAACCCTTATCTTACACGTTTCAACACTTTTATTAATAATTTAATAAAGTAATATTCAAATAACAAAGAAAATAGGTATAACAACCAGCAGAAACTCTGGTCATCTGAAGTACAAGTCTAATAAAAGTAATGATGAACATAACACTCCACCAAAATTGTACTCTGACGCCTCATTGTGGCATGGATCTGTCCATGAGTCCTTAAATATCATTTCAGTTTAGCACAACCAAACAATTAAGGAATTTCAAGTCTGAACTGGTTGACAGGTTGTAGGTTTTTTTGTTCCTGGACCAGTCTAGCTCAGATAAGAGAGGATTATCATGAAGTCAACAGCAAGGTAATGATTTCTTTACCCGTATAAGATCTCATATAGCCTGTATACTCAGGCAGACAAGGGTTTTATTCTGTATTGTTGAAAAGGATTACTCAGACCAGCACAATCATGGTTCTTTAATGTTGAAGGACAAAATTCATTCAAAGAACAAAATATCAAGAATATCAAGGGAATCAATAAAAAAAAAGTGAAGGAAGGTGGCTTAGTAGTACCAGATCTGAAACTGTATTACAAAGAAGTAATCCTGGCTAAGAAAAAGTGGTGGATCAGTGGAATAGATTAGGTACACAATAAGTGGTGGTAAATGATCATAGTAATCTAGTGTTTGATAAATGCAAAGATCCAAGCTTTTGGGACAAGAACTCATTATCCGACAAAAATTGCTGGGAAAACTGAAAGATAGTTTGACAGAAATTAGATATGGACCAACCTCTCACACTGTATGCCAAGAGAAGGTCAAAATGGGTACATGATTTAGACATAAAGGGTGATATCTTAAGCAAATTAGGAGAGCATAGAATATCTTACTTGTCAGATCTATGGATAAGGGTAGAATTTATGACAAAATAAGAGATAGGGAGTATTATGGGAAATAAAATGGATAATTTTCATTATATTAAAATAAAAAGATTTTGTACAAACAAATCCAATGCAGCCAAGATTAGAAGGAAAGCAGAAAACTGGGGAAAATTTTTTATCAGCAAATTTCTCTCAAAAAGGCCTCATTTCTCAGATATATAGAGGACTGAGTCAAATCTATAAAAATACAGGTCATTTCTCAATTGACAAATGATCAAAGGATATGAACAAGCAATTTTCTGAAGAAGAAAGTAAAGCTATCTATAGTTATATGAAAAAATGCTCTAAACCACTATTGATTAGAGAAATGCAAATAAAAACAACTCTGAGATACGACCTTACACCTATCAGATTGACTAAAGTGACAGAAAAGGAAAATGACAAATGTTGGAGGGGATATGGAAAAATTGACACACTAATGAACTATTGGTGGAGTTGTGAATCAATCTAACCATTCTGGAGAGCAATTTGGAACTATGCCCAAAGGATTATAAAACTGTGCATGCCCTTTGACCCAGCAATACTACTACTAGGTCTGTATCCCAAAGAGATCAAATAAAAATGAAAAGGATCTATATGTACAAAAATATTTATAACAGCTCTTTTGTGATGGCAAAGAATTAGAAATTGAGGGGATGTCCATCAATCTGGAGTGCCTAAACAAGTTGTGGTATATGGAAAGACTCATATGAACTGATGCAAAGTAAAGTGAGCAGAACCAGGAGAACATTGTACAGAGTAACAGCAATATCATATGATGATCAACTATGAATGACTTACCTGTTCTCAACAATACAATGATCCAAGACAATTTCAAAGGACTTATGATGAAAAATGCTACCTACCTCCAGAGAAAGAACTGATGGGGTCTGAATGCAGATCAAAACATACATTTTTCTTTACTTATATTTCTCTTTTTTTGTCTGTGATTTCTTTTGCAACATGGCTAATATGGAAATATGTTTTGCATGACTTCACATGAATAGTCAATATCAAATTGCTTGCCTTCTTAGGGAAGAAGAAAGGGTGGAAGGAAGGGAAAAAGTTTGGAGCTCAAAATTAAAAAAAAATGTTAAAAATAATTTTTACACATAACTGGAAAAAAATAAAATATATAAAAAAGTTGAAGGACTGGAATAAAGAGTACCAGGAAAACTAGTCTGGTAGCTATATGTAAAGTAGTTTCCATCAGGAGAAAACTGAAGGTGAGGAGATATTTGGAAACTATTATAGTAGTCTAGAGAAGAGATAACAAAAACTGGATCTGGCTTGACGAAGATACGAAAGGTTAGGAGACCTTCTCAGAATCACAGAATCTCAGAGTTGGAAAGTACCTGAAAGGCTATCTTGTCCAAGTGATACATGAACAAGAATCCCCAAGATTCCTGACTAGGAATTATTCAACCTCTGCTTTGAAGACCTTCCCTGTGGTCCCTTGTGACAGCTGAAGGAAACCTATTCTACTTTGGGATAGATCTAATTGTTAGGGAGCTTTTTCTTGATATTAATCCTACATTTTCCTCATTGCTTCTTTTCAAGCAAAGATAAGTCTAATCTCCTTCCCTTTGAAAGTACTTCAAACAGTGGAAGAAAACTAATGTGTCCCTGTTAAATCTAATATTCTTCAGGCAAAAATCCTCCCTTCCTTCTACTAATCCTGATATATCATGATCTTGAGGTCTTTCATCAACCTGATTATCCTCCTCTGGACACTTTTCAGCTCATCAATGTCCTTAAAATATCCTGTCTAGAATGGAACATGTTGCCATAATCCTGAGTGCTACCTGATCCGTATTAAAATATAATTGAGAAACATTTAATTAACTAAATAAAAATACCATAAAATATAGATAATATTGATTTTTGGTTTTCTAAATTAATATGTGGACTGCAGGGATCCTTATGTACATTCTTAGTGGCTCCCATTTCTCTATGACTTTGATACCACTGCTTTAGAAGAACATATTAGGATTATGGCAACCATGAATGCAACAATTTCCCACTTTCTGGATTTTCTGGTCATTGGGTCAAGTTTTGTTCTGCCAGATACCTCACTATGTAAAAACATTCATAATGGTTTTGTTCTAATAAAATTATTATGGAAAAATTTTTGGAACTGAAAGTGCCTTTAGAAATCATCTATCTGGGAGCCAAGATGTCAGAATAAAAAGGTAGTCATTCTCACCCTCCCCTATCAACCTCTGAAAGCCCAGAAAATATCACCCCAGAAAAAACCCTGGAACAGCTGAAGCAGAAGAAAGATGGGGAGCAGCAGTGCAGTAGCCCAAGTATCTTGAGGGATTAACGGGAAAGGCACTTCTTGCCCTGGGGGAAGGGGAGCAGTAAGGAACGGGAGGCATCCCAGTCAGCTAGCGGAAGGACCCAAGTTAACACACCTGGAGGTGATCCTGGTGCTTCAGCATTCTACAACAAATGGGTCTCCCAGTGCCTCAGCAAAAATAAGGAAGCAGCACTACAAAGGGCCCCAGGCAGATAAACACCCTGCAGCATTAATCTGAAAGGAGCTGAAGAAAGCAACCTATGAGTTGCCCAAAGTTCCAGCCTTGCTGTCTCCAGCCCAATACCAGGTAAGCTGCTAGAACCCTACAGCCTCCAACTGCCAACCAGGAGGAGATCCTGAAGCCCAGGTGGTAGAGCAGGCAAACACCAACACCTGTAGTTCTGAGTGCCTCAGTGAGGGCGGGGCAACTGGTAGAAAACAGCTCAGAAAAGCACCAGGTGCCTTGACATTCTACAGCAAAGGAGTCTCCCAGTGCCTCAGCAGAACTAAGGGAAGAAGCACTGCAAGGGGCCCCAGGCAGATAAACACCTAGCAGCACCCATCTAAAAGGAGCTGAAGAAAGCTAAAGGAAAGGAAAAGCAGGCAACTTAGAATTGCCCAAAAGTTCCAGCCTTACTAATTCCAGCCCAACACCAGGTAAGCTGCCAGAACCCTACAGCCTCCAATTGCCAACATAAGAGGCCCTAGTGCACAAAGCCAGTGACCAAGACCTAGGCTCCCAACACAAGAAGCTTGGGTTAGTGCCCTCTGCTTCCCAGCAGGAGAGCTCAATCTCTTTAAAGGCCAGGGAATAAAGAAACACCGTGAGTAAAAAGAAAAGTACCATAGATTCATATTACAAGAAGGGTGAAGATCAAGACAGAAATTCTGAAGAGGACAACATTGTCAACAAACCCACATCTGCAACATCAAAAGGGAATATGAACTGGTCTGAAGCCCAAAAAGCCTTCTTAGAAGAGCTCAAGAGGGATTTTAAAAGTCAAATGAGAGAGGTAGAGGAGTCCTTAAAAAATACAATTGGCCAATTGGAAAAAAAGTACACTGAAGAAAACAAGTCCCTAAAAAACACAATTGTCCAACTGGAAAAAAAAGTACACTGAGGAAAACAAATCCCTTAAAAATATAATTGGTTAATTAGAGAAGAAAGTACAAAATCTACCAGAAGAAAAGAATATGTTAAAAATTAGAATTGAAAGAATAGAAACTGATGACTCTATGAGAGAGCGAGAATCAGTCAAACCAAAACAAAAAAATGAAAAAATAGATGAAAACGTAAAATATCGCATGGGTAAAACAACTGACCTGGAAAATCGATCCAGGAGAGACAATTTAAAAATTACTGGCCTATCTAAAAATCATGATGAAAAACAGAGCCCAGACAGTATCCTTCAGGAAATCATAAAGTAAAACTGCCCTGAAGTCCTAGAACCAGAAGGTAAAATAATCATTGAAAGAATCTACCGCTCCCCACCCAAAAGAGATCCCAAATTGAAAACACCAAGGAGTATAATAGCCAAATTACAAAATTACCAGATTAAAGAGAAAATACTGCAAGCAGCCAGAAAGAAACAATTTAAATATCATGGAACCACAGTCAGGATTACCCAAGACCTTGCAGCTTCCACATTAAAAGACCGTAGGGCGTGGAACATGATATTCCATAAGGCAGAGGAGATTGGAATGCAGCCAAGGATTAACTACCCAGCGAAAATGAGCGTGATTTTTCAGGGGAGGAGATGTATATTCAATGAAATAGGGGACTTCCAAACCTTCCTGATAAAAAGACCAGAGCTCAACAAAAAATTTGATCTTCAAGTACAAGATTCAAGAGAGACATAAAAAGGTAAATGGGACAGAAAGATACAATATGTTGTTAATAAGGGCAAACTGTTTACATCCCTACAAGGGAAGACGACACTTGCAACTCTTGAGAACTATATTGTTATTACACCATGTTAAAGGAGTAAACATAAAGGGGGTGAATGTAAGTTGACTTTGATGTAATGATAAAAATAAATCTAATCAAGTGGGTTAAATGGATCCAAGTAAGTGGATTAGTCTGATCTAAGAAAATGTACTGAGAAAGGAGAAGGCAGACAAGGGTAAATTATATTACAGGAAAAGACACAAAAACCTATTACAGCAGAGGGAAAGAAAGGAGGGGGATGAGCATTGTTTGAATCTTATTCTCATCAGATTTGGCTCAAGAAGGGAATAACATAATGAGTTAGGTATAGAAATCTAACTTGCCCTATAGGCAGTAGGAGGGAAAAGGGGAAAGAAAAGGGAGGGGGAATAGAAGGGAAGGGAGAAGCACTAAGGGTGAAGGGGAAGAAAAGGGAAAGGGCTAATAGAAGGGAGGTAGGACTGAAGGAGGCAGTGGTCAAAAGCAAAACTCTAGTGGGGGGGGAAGGAGAAAGGAGAAAGAAAAGCAGAAATGAGGAAAAAAGGATAGAGAGAAAGACACAGATAGTAATCATAACTGTGAATGTGAATGATATCCGCTTTCTATATCTATTGAGATGATCATGTGGCTTCTGTTAGTTTTGGTGTTGATATGCTAAATTATGCTGTTAGTTTTCCTAATATTGAACCAGCCCTGCATTCCTGGTATAAATCCTACCTGGTCACAGTGTATTATTCTTGTGATAAGTTGCTGTAATCTATTTGCTAATATTTTGTTTAAAATTTTTGCATCTGTATTCATTAGAGAAATTGGTCTATAATTTTCTTTCTCATTTAAAGACCAATTAATTCCAATACTATATAGACTCTTTGGGAAAATAGGTAAAGAAGGAGTCTTACCAAATTCTTTTTATGATACAAATATGATGTTGATACCTAAACCAGAAAGAGTCAAAACAGAGAAAGAAAATTAATAGATATAGAAAAGCTTTTGACAAAATACAACACCCATTCCTATTAAAAACACTAGAGAGTATAGGTATAAATGGAGTCTTCCTCAAAATAATAAATAGCATCTATCTAAAACCTTCAGCAAGCATAATATGTAATGGGGACAGGCTGGAAGCATTTCCAATAAGATCGGGGGTGAAACAAGGATGTCCATTATCACCACTGTTATTCAATATCATACTGGAAACATAAGCTTTAGCAATAAGAGAGGAAAAAGACATTGAAGGCATTAGAATAGGCAAAGAAGAAACAAAGCTATCACTCTTTGCAGATGACATGATGATATACTTAGAGAATCCTAGAGAATCAAATAAAAAACTACTTGAAATAATAAACAACTTTAGCAAAGTTGCAGGCTATAAAATAAACCCACATAAATCACCAGCATTTCTATATATTACCAACAAAGCCCAACAGCAAGAGATAGAAAAGATAGAAAGATAGAAAGAGAAATTCCATTTAAACTTACTGTAGACATTATAAAATATTTAGGAGTCTACCTCCCAAAACAAACCCAGGAACTCTATGAACACAATACAAAACACTTTTCACACAAATAAAGTCAGATCTAAATAATTGGAAAAACATCAGTTGCTCATGGGTAGGCCAAGCTAATATAATAAAAATGACAATTCTACTTCAGCTAATTTACTTCTTCAGTGCCATACCAATCAAACTACCAAAAATTATTTTATAGAGTTCGAAAAAATAATAACAAGATTCATTTGGAAGAACAAAAGGCCCAGAATATCAAGGGAACTAATGAAAAGAAATGTAAGGAAAGGTGGCCTAGCCATTCCAGATCTTAAATGGTATTATAAAGCAGCAGTCATCAAAACTGCTTGGTACTGGCTCAGAAATAGAGTGGTGTATCAGTGGAATAGGTTAAGTATGCAAGACACAGTAGTCAATGGCTATAGTAATCTATTCTTTGATAAACCCAAAGACTCCAGCTTCTGGGATAAGAACCCACTTTTTGAAAAAGCTGCTGGGAAAACTACAAAAGAGCATGGCAGAAACTAGGCATAGATCAAAATCTCATACCATATACCAAAATAAAGTCAAAATGGGTTCATGATTTAGATATAAAGGCTGATATTATAAGCAACCTGAGAGAGCAAGGAATAGTCTACCTATCAGATCTATGGAGAACAGAAGAATTCATGACCAAACAGGAGATAGAGAACATTATGAAAAGCAAAATGGATAATTTTGATTGCATTAAATTGAAAAGTTTTTGCACAAACAAAGCCAATGCAACTAAGATTGGAACGAAGGTAGAAAATTGGGAAAGAATTTTTACAAACAGTCTCTTTGATAAAGGCCTCATTTCTAAAATATATAGAGAATTAAGTCAAATTTATAAGAATACAATCCATTCCTCAATTGATAAATGGTCAAAGGGTATGAACAGACAGTTCTCAGATGAAGAAATTAAAGCCATGTATAGTCATATGAAAAAATGCTGTAAATCACTATTGATTAGAGAAATGCAAATCAAAACAACTCTGAGGTACCACATCACACCTATCAGATTGGCCAACATGACAAAACAGAAAAATGATAAATGTTGGAGAAGATGTGGGAAAATTGGAACACTAATGCATTGTTGGTGGAGTTGCGAAATGATCCAACCATTTTGGAGAGCAATTTGGAAGTATGCCCAAAGAGCTATAAAAATGTGCATACCCTTTGACCCAGCAATAGCACTTCTAGGGCTATATCCCAAAGAGATCATACAAATGGGAAAAGAACCCACATATACAAAAATATTCCTAGCAGCTCTTTTTGTGGTGGCGAAGAATTGAAAATTGAGAGGATGCCCATGAATTGGGGAATAGCTGAGCAAGTTGTGGTATATGAATGTAATGGAATACTATTGTGCTATAAGAAATGATGAACAGGCTGACTTCACAAAAACCTGGAAAGACTTGTATGGTTTGATGCTGAGTGAAGTGAGCAGAACCAGGAGAACCTTGTACAGAATAACAGCCATGTTGTGTGATGACCCTGTAAGTCACACATAGCAAGCGACAGATTTGGGATCTCTTGGTTACAAACCCAGTATTCTTGCCACCACTGACATATTAAGCACATATTAAATGCCTACTTTGTTCAAGGCAATGTCCTAGATGATATGAAGGCACTGGGAGAGATAAAAGAAGATGGCTGGTAATGATGATGATGATGACAATGATGATGATGATAATGAGGTTATAAGAGGCGGCTTTAAAGAGCCATGTAATGGAAACACTATGCACTTTAGAATCAGGAGATGAAGCTTTAAGTCATTATTATTGACAGGAAGGTTGCCTACAATCACTTGCTCAGAGAGTTATCCAAAAAAACTTAAGAACAATGTTTTTAATAGATGCTGCCACATCAAATACTTATAATAACCAAGCTACATAGAAAGAAAAACTTTAAAAATATAGAGGCCTAATAGAACAGATCTAAATCATATGGGAATAGGATGAGACACAATTCATCCCTGTTGTTCTGTCTGCTGCTTGTGTTGTACCATAAGTGCAAGTCTATAGTACATGGGCTTATAGCCTAATACTTCTATTCATCTACAAAATGCAGTTATTTTATCAACCTGTGCAATATGGGCAATAGTCCATAAAACACTAAATATATAATAATCATAATAGAATAGGAACTATCCTAGAATCATTTAAAAAAGACGTTTATTCAAATAACATAACAACCAAAATGACAAGAAAATATTTCTCTCCCCCCCCCCCATACTCATGAGTTATATTCTCCCTTACATTACCAAAATCTGAAGGGTCATTGAAAATCTTTGGTTAACACAATTCCTTAGTAATTAAATGAATAACAAAAACCACTATCAAAGCTTCAAATGATTTTGAAGAAGTGATGGACATACCTAGGCTGGAATTTTGAAAAGCACTTTTGAAGTATGATGGCATGAACTTGAATAACAGACAAATTCTGTCAAAATGTAATTTTTAAAAGCTGGTACAGGGGCAGTTAGGTGGGGTAGTAATTAGAGCCCTGGGCCTGAAGTCAAAAGGACCTTAGTTCAAATTTGGTCTCACATACTTACTAGCTGTGTGACCCTGGGCAAGTCACTTAACCACTATTACCTCCAAAAATAAATAAAGTAATTGCTATAATCATCATGAACACATGTTCTACCACAATATTTTAGAGATTATGCAGAAAATGATGGAAACAGTGCTAATGGTAGAAACTGTGCAACTCATCACTGAGAGATGAAAAAAATAGCACCTACCAAATAGCAAACAAAACCTATAATTAATCAATTACCAAAAACAAACAAAAAACACAGCCTCTCCTCCCCCACAAAAAAACCCTGTTATTTTGTTCACTTGTAAAATAGTCCTTAGAACATTAAATATAAATGAGACAGGTGGGTGGCATGGTGGAAAGAGTACTGGAGCTGGAGTCAGGAAGATCTGAGTTTAAGTGCAGCCCCAGACCCTTGTGACCCCAGGGAAGTCACTTAACCTCTGTCTACTTCAGTTTCCTCAATTGTAAAATATGGTTAATTATGGCACCTACATTCAAGGTTTGTTGTGAGGATAAAATGAGATAACATTTGCAAAGAGCATAGTATCAGACACATGGTGAGTGCTTAATAAATGTTTATTTCCTTTTTACAAAAGAATAATAGCAGAGGAGTGACATATTCAAGGGCCATTTTTTATCTGAATTCCATTGAAAAATATAAGAAGAAAGAAATGAATAACAATAATAATATCATATGGCCAGAATTATACATTAGAAGCTTGCTATCCTACATGAACTAGCAGATGGCAAATCCCTATATTATAATTACAGACCCCAAAATATCTTTGAGAATTTAGCAAATGAGCAGTACTAGAACTGAAACATTCTCATAGAATGACTGCCCGCAATTGCTTGGACATAACATTGATTCACAAAAATTTAAGAGTTATTTTAGGTAGGTATAGATCTAATTTAAGTAGATTTAAGTAGATACTTCATGTTCACAATCTCTGAGCAATGTGGAATGAAAAGCTTTGAAAATAGAGTGATAGCAGAAGAAATCAAAACCCTATGGTGGAACTCGATCATCTTGTCTTCTACTGGAGTTGTTCCAAAGATGATTTCGGTGAACTACAGAAGATCATTTTATATTTTAGTACTGGGATTCAATTATATAAAAATCCATTTTATCTAACTGAACAATCCTCCGCAGAATACTAAAAATAAAAGAATAATAACAGGAAAGTAACTTGCCTCAGAGAATGTTTCTATCTGAATTCCATTAACATATGAAATAAGAATCAATCAATCCATCAATAAGGATTTACTAAATGCTAGCTATGTGACAAACACTAAACTAGGTGGTACAAAGAATGAAACTGGAATTTACGTTCTAATGGGGAAGATAATAAATAAATAGGCAAATACATACAACAAACATAAAATTTAATACAAATATATACAGACTTGTTAAGTACAAGTTAGTTTAGAAGGAAAGGCATTAGCAATTAGGGGGATTAGGAAAGTACCATACTTCAAGATGGTACTTGAGCTGTGACTTATGGGAAGGAGTATATTCCAAAGATGGGATATAGCTAGTGCAAAGGCATGGAGATAAGTGAAAGTATTTTGTGTAAAGAAAATAGACATGGCCAGTTTTATTGGATCATATAATGTCGGAGGGGGAGTAATACCCAATGAGGTTGGGAAGGTAGATTGGGGCTAGGTTATTGTAGTTTTAAAAGCTAAATATAGAAATGTGTGTTTTCTTATAGAGGCAATGAAAAGCCATTGGAGTTGATTGAATAGAAGAGTCAAATGGTCAAATCTGCACTTAGGGAAAAATTACTTCATTAGCAATGTGTAGGATGGACTAGAGTGGTGAAAGACTTGAGGCAAGGAGACCAATTAAGAGATTGTTGTAATAATTCATGCAAGAGATAACAAGGCCCTATACTAAGATGGTAGCTTGAAGGGATCACAGGAGAGAGATGTTCTGAAGGTAAAAACACCAAGATTTGGCAACAGACTGGATATATAGGGTAAGAGAAAGGGAAGAGTTGAGGATGTCAATGAGGTTTTAGGCCTAGAGAACTGTGGTAGACTTGACAGTAATAGAAAAGTTTAAAAGGTAGAGAGTGTTTGGGGACAAAAAAAATAGAGTTCTGTTTGGATAAATTGAATTTGAGATGCATATGGGAAATCCTATTTGAGATATCCAAGAGGGAGTTGGAATTATATTACTGTAGCTCAGTAGAAAGATTAGAGCAGGATATGTAGAATCGAGTATTTAGAGATGATAATTTAACTCACAAGAGCTTATGAATTCACCAAGTGAGATAATACAGGATGAAAAGAGAAGGGGGGCCCAGAACAGTGTCTTGAGGGATATCCATAGTTAGAGGTATCCATGACATGGAGGAAGAACCAGGCAATGAAAGTCAGGAGCCGACAGACAGACAAGAGTAGAACCAGCAGAGAGCAAGATGAAACTCTAGGAGAGAAAATGACAGTGTGAAATGTTTCAGAGGTTTTCCCATTCCCCTTGGATTTGATTATGAGGTCAGGGTGGAGGAGGACTAAAGCATAGGAGGCTTCAGGTATCTCTGTGTCAGAAAAAGGAGACTCTCTCTCCCTTGGGACACAGGGTTGACATTCCCAACCCTTGCTTTCTATGTTTCCAAAGATGAATCTTGGGAGGTAGGTGTGGCTCCAGGAAATTTAGATCCATGTCCAGAGTTTATAAGCTTAGAGACAACTTGATAAAGGTTTAGTATGTCAAGCAGAATTCTCATGAGATGCTTAGGAAGCAGTTCTAGGCCTAGGTCTACAAGAACCAAAGAGGTAAGAAGTAGGTAAAGTATGTAGATTTATTCAACATATATTTGCTACCAGGAACAGCTTGGGCAGGGGATTAGGACACCTTAGGAGCCAGGAATTAATGTTCTCAATCAATTAATAAACATTTATTGAGTATTTACTGTATACCACACAATTTGTTAAATACTAGGAATATAAATAATACTTCAAAAAGACAGTCACTGCCCTCAAGGAGCTTACAATCTAATGGGGGATGTCTGAGAAGTACCAAAATATTGTAGCCAAGTGAGAAATGGTATAATGTTCTGAGCTGAGCTCTCTCCTCAAATGGAGGTTTTGGAATTCATGGTTCTATTCTCCAATCACAGGCACAGAGGGAGCTGAAGAGGTAGAGGGCCAAGGCCAGGGGTGGGGAACCTGTGGCTGTGAGGCCACGTGTGGCCTTCTATGGCCTTGGGTGTGGCCTTTTGACTGAGTCCTAAGTTTCACAGAACAAATCCTTTTATTAAGGGGATTTGTTCTGTGACGTTTGGATTCAGTCATAGAACCGCACTTGAAGACCTAGAGGGCCATATGTGGCCTCAAGGCTTCAGGTTCCCCACCTCTGGGCAAGGCTGATGGGATCTTTGCAGGATGATGAGGTTTTCCCAATAACGAACTTCCTGGGGACATAATGGAAAAGTCAGAGAAGTCCCAAAGTAGTGTAGAAATGAGATGTTCTCCTCTGTGGAGAGAGGTGCCAGTGATTGGCTATGGAAGTCAAGTGCCTATATGAGGTCCAAAGCATAGTTAAGACAGGCCTTTCTTTTCCCAGTCCTTAGTCAGGGTGTTAATTATGGCTGGGCCTTCATACCAAATCAGCCACATGGAGGCCGGGGTAACTGCCCAGCAAATGTGTACCCATTGCTTGGTGATAAGAGAGCCTGTGGCTCAGTCTGATATTCTAATTAAGCAGCTCTAAGGTGGAGGATTCTAAAATAAGTGGCAGAGAATAAGAGTGACTGTAGTTATCCTTGCTGAGCTTCAGCCACCAGAAACCTGATCTTTGGGCGCAGAAAGAACTTGCAGATGTAACTGCTGAACCAACTGTGGGATTGTCAAAAGCAAGAGCGGTGCTGTAGAGGGGAGAATCCTCAGTTAAGTTTTGAAGATGTTATTGACAGAAATAGAGAAGTGGTAAGGAGGGAGAAAGAGATTGTTTGGGAAAGATATGATAAATCCTTTTTACTATGTTGTTTATGCTATGCATGCACACCTACATCTTTGAGGAAACTGTAAAAGACCCAAATAGAATCGACTGAATGGAATTCACATATTCCAAATGAAAAATTAAAGGAAAGTTGAAAACAACAGACCCTAAATGCTTGGAAAATTAAATGAAACAAATCCAGCAGGATTCCAATGCGAGCACACTTTATGCCAATGGATTCGTGTTGTCAAAGAGGATGTTCCAGATTCCTATTCCAAGGAGTTTGCCCTCAAGAACTAAAAGTCAGTGCCAACCTGCTGTGATTTACAAAGACTGGTGGCGGCTCAGCAGCTATAGATTGCAGAGCGAGTATTTCAGGCAGATGGACGTGGGCCAGCCAGGTCTACGCAGGTTACCAAGACCACTCTGAATTGTATTCCTAGAAGCAAATGGGAAAGCATTTCAAAGCTTAAAGAATCAATGGGGCTGGGAAGAGGCTTAAATGGTTTGCTATTGCCCCATAAATTACCTTCCATAAATACAGTGACTCAAATGCTGCCTTTAGTTATAGGGACAAAGCCAACCCAAGTTAATCAGGGGAGTTAAAGGTAGAGATGATGGATTCATTATTTTTAATCTTCAAAAGGTGCTTTTATAGTTAGTCATTATACCTGCCAAGTATATTTATGTTTACCTGGACTTTTAAAAAGATTCCAGATATTAATGGGAAAACGTTATTGCGGTTACACTGTTTTGAAGTGTGTTTTTCGGTGGGCGAGGGGGAAAGGGTGGAAGCAAAGAAATCAGGTAATGCAGAAGGGACCAGCATGGATGGACTTTTATAAGTCCCACTTCATTTTCCAGGCTATGTTTTCAATTCAGCTGTTACACATAAAACAAATGCAATTAAGTAGGAACTGAAGCAACTAAGCAGCTCCTGCTCCTAGAGCTGGGAGAGAGACCATTTCTGGTTTGTTAGGCCCTTTTCTACACTTACCTTGAGTTTCTGATTCCTTTCAATAAGAAAGTCTGTGTGATTTATTAGATGGCAGTCCTGGTATTATGCGGTCAGTGTGGCAGGAGTCAGACCAGTAAGGTGAGGTAAATGAAGGCTAGAATTTCCTTTTAAGACTGAGCTTAAATCACAGAACTTCCTCCAGAGTGAGCAATTTAAGTTTGTTCTTTCACTTGGACTAATCTCGTTACTGAGATCTCTCCCTAAAACTAAGTGTGTGTGTGTGTGTGTGTGTGTGTGTGTGTGTGTGTCTGTATGTGTATACACACACACAAACGTATATATGTATATACATATGCATATGTGTATGTAGACACATATACATGTGTACACATGTATAATGTTATATACTGGTAGTCATGTGTTCATGTGCCTGTATGCATACATGTATATACATATATTAATACACACATATACAAGATGAATTTAAAACTGCACTAAGACTTTTGGAACACTATACATACATATATATATATGTATATAGATTCACATGTATTTTTCAATTTGAAGATTACTTTTTTCAGAAAAAAATTAACTACTTTTCAGTATATTCAAAGGTGGAGAAAATTATAAAGGGGTTTGGAGCATGAAAATTTTTTGTTTCAAAACTGAGCCAAACAGCGTATTAAGAGTTGGGGAACAAGGCTGATCCAAAATAAGAAATAGAAGACTGAATCTCCTTCCTTACTCCATCTCCCTTCTTTGTAGTGAAGAGGGACAATACATGTAGAATGGTGAATATTACATCAGTGTCTCTCCTCTCTTTCTCTTTTAAAAAATAATTTGTTATATTTGTTGAACTTTTCTCTTTCTTATCCCTTTTTATAAGAGTTGGTTCTTTGTGAGGCTGAGGGGGAAGGATACGTTGGTAAATGTAGGTAATATGTAAAAAAAAATATGAGTTGCTAAGGTCATCAGTATAAAGTGTAAAGATATAAAGTATATTTTAGACTCTAGTTAATGCAAATTGTTTTAAAAACAACAACACACACATAAAACACTCTGAAATCCATGCATGTAATTAGTCTCCTGGTTCCCTGAATCCTGAGCACAGGGAGTACCAGAATAGAAACCTTGGAAAATGAGTCTTTTAAAAAGAGTTATCCTCCTGGGAGTCTAGGTTTATTCCTGTTTTGTTCTATACCTCTGAATCTGGGAGGAGCTGCCATACCCAGGTCATGTCTGTATGTGAGCGGCAGACACAGACAAGCCTGTAAGATTCATTTGTTCTAATTTGCCACAACCCATTTACATGATCCCATGGGTCATGGGGACCTAGAAATACTGGTCCTGCATCCTCTCAGGATCAATTTAATGAGCTACAATGAATTGTAATGATTGAATTTTTCAGGCAAGTTATTCCAGTGTGGCCACAGTTTAAACTGGGAAGTGTTTGATACTGAATAGGAGATTTGGAAATTGGTCAAATTTTGGGCAATGTTACAATGAGATGGATGCGGTTAGTCAAATGCTTGGGTTCTTTGATTCTCTATCTTTTGGAGATGTGAATTTGGACTTTAGGGAGACAGAATTCTGATTTTTTTTTTGTTAGTCAGGAGGAAATTTAGCAAGTCTGATTCAGTTCTTTTTAATTCTTCAACTGGAGGATCACTAGGAATTGGCCAAAAATCTGTGGTCTATCTGAGGAGGTAGGTCTACTCTAGGGAAACCTAAGGAATCCTGGGTCGTCTGGACCTCTGTTCTATATTGGGGACATCTTTAAATAACAAAGCTAGTTCTGCAATCATCCTGACCTTTCCTAGATAAGAAAAGATTACATGGGGCCTGGTCAGATCACTTGGGGCCAGTTCAGGCCAGGGTGATGCCTCATATTCACTGGGAACTGAATATTGGGAGGTATGGGCATTATTTTTTAGCTGGGCAGTTGTCTGGGGGCGTTCGGTACTAGGTTAAAAAAATCTGCCAACCTTATAGGCATTTTACTTTCTGAAACACTTCCCTAATTTCTTCCCTTCCAAGAGGTTCTCCCAAAACTGTGCTATCTCAAAGTAGAATGTAGATTTGGGCCATTGCCAGTAGTATTTCAAGTTGATTAGGACAGATCTGTCATTTTAAGAAAAATTAATTTTGCCTCTGCTCCACAGAATCCCAAGAATCAACAATATCTTTTTTTTAATTAAAATTAGCTTTTTACCTGTAAAAGAAAAGAAATCTCAGTATGAATAATTCAGAAAAGTAGTTGATATTTCTTGGCAAGCCATTTAACAATTATTTATGCCAGATGAATAGTAAATATTGTAAATCCCATTCTTAATCATGATGGGTACCTATTAAGGGGTAGAGAAGTAGGGGTAAGGGTGACAGTGAGCAGAGCAGGTTGATTGATTTTAATGTGTTGGTAAAATTCTTGGTGTTGGATTATGAGGTTCAAATAATTTCAAAGATGTAAGATACTTCTCATGCTGCTGTGCAGAACTGAGAGACAAAATGGGAGATGTCCTATTTTGACAGATGGAGAGACACAGGTGATTTTGTTCCTTGTGAACCTGTGTGTGATATGGCAGTCATTCAGCTTGGATTGATATCCTAATTTTATATCAGTGAGGACAAGCCAGTACAAAAGAGGATGTTCTGTGCAGGGTCTAAAGAGAAAAAGCAATTCCCTGTTAATAGCAAGTTTCTTGAAATGTTCCCATTCTCAGATGACACTATGCTAATTGCACACTCCAGTGACATCTATGGCCATCCAAAAGAGATTATCCTGGCCATTTTCACTGGAGAAAAGCAAAGTGGATAAAAGTGCATGTTGGACAGATTAAGACATGTAACTGGATAAGTAGCCCAATGAGTATATTTGTTAATATACACATACTTATATGTATATGTACACACGCATATGCTTATGTGCATGCATACATGCACATTTAAATGCACATATAATGTATATGCATGCATCCATATATGTATACATATACGCACATATACATTGTAACACACATGTTTATACAAAGGGCAGCTTGGTGGTACAATGGATAGAGTGCTGGGCCTGGAGTCAGAAAGACCTGAGTTCAAATCTGACCTCAGATATTTATTAATTGTGTGACCCTGGGCAAGTGGCTTAACCTTGTTTGCCTCAGTTTTCCTCATTTCTAAAATGAGCTGGAGAAAGAAATGTAAAATCACTCCAGTATTGTTGCCCCCCCAAAAATCTCCAAATGGGGTCATGAAGAGTCCAACACTACTGAAAACCACTGAACAACAAATATACAGATTAGACAGCTAAGTAATTAAATGAATAGTGCCAAGGACTTGAAGCCCAGAAGACCTGAATTCAAATCCGGCCTCAGACACTTACTAGCTATGTGACCGTAGGCAAAACATTTTACTGCTGTCTGTCTTAGTTTCCTCATCTGTTATATGGGGATTAAAATAGCAACTATATCATAGGACTATTGCGAGGGTCAAATGAGAAAACATGAGAAGTACTTTGCAAATCTTAAAATGCTTTATAAATGCTACCTTTTATTCTTTTGGATACTGCAGATGAATAATGAGATGAGCCCAGAGGTAAGGAAATTTGTCCAGATTTCATTTGGGAAATTGTGCAGTGATTTCAATGCTCCCAACATGCTCTCTCCCACAAAAGCCTATCTACGCAACACTTATCTTATTCTGAGGATGATATCTGCCTGACCTTGTCCCATCTCTTCCCTGACTTGCTATATTTCACTGAGGTCTAATCACATGGCCTGGCATAATGGAACCACTTTTCTAACAGGAACAGCGAGAACATGCTTAATTGATAAAATATTTTACTCTTTGCACAAAATTTAAGAAAGTAATAAATATAATGCATAATGAAAAATAACTATGCGGCTATGTTCTTACAGATTTTTCTTACATCTAGGTACTTCCTCAGACAGAAGGTGCCTCCAAATCCAAGATTTCTAAGAAAGATGCAGGTTGATTTGTTTAGATCCCTAAAAAGTTCCTCAGGCAACCAGGTAAAGGAATGTAGAAGGTAGAACACAATTGCAAACTTGTGTCTTCCAGTAAGGCCAGTCCCTAGATGAAGACTCAAGAACTGTATACTTGAGCCTTGGCTCTTCATAGCATGGGAAAAGGACGTGAGATCCAGTGCCTTTCTGCTCGATGTCCTGCCATTGGTAGGTGTCTCAGCTATTCATGGAACAGGGGAAATGGATTCATCTGTAGACCCTAGCAAGAAGAAATCTGCTGACACTTTTCTACCCTGGCATCCCTTTCCTTAAGTCCTTCAGTCCAAGTTTCTGTTGACTACGAGGTTTGTTATATACTTCTCAGATCTTGATCTTCTGCCACGATGCCTCTCCTTTGGATATCTCATCCCCTCAATTCCACTTGTATACTCTTCTCTTCCCCATAGATAGTCAAAGTCCAGTAGTATATATCAGTATATATACGTGCATATAAATATACATATATATGTATGTGTATATACACACATATACCCATGTATATGAAATACCTGTTAAGGCTCAATGCATGGCCTTTTTCTTTTCCTCCCCTCTATTTTACACCCATACAATTCACTGACAAAGTCTTGTAGATATAAGATAAATAGCAGAGACCTAGGTGTCTGGACTGCAGCTCAGTAAAGGTTTCATAAAATCCTAGGCACTAAACCTATTGTGTGTGATATCCCCAACAAAGCTAACTTTTACTGATCCTTTGTAGACATTTTCAACTTGAATTCTTGCGGTTTGCATTTGGAATGATAATTGCTATTATAGCAAATGCTTTGTATTTATCACATTTTTAAAAAAAATTCATCTTCTTACAATGTAATGGTTTATGCTCTAGTAGAAGAAGTTTAGTAGAAGTCTTATTTTGAAAAGTGTAGCAATTTAGATTTACATAATGTTCTAGAATTTACAAGGGGTTTTTCCTACAATGACACTGAGGAAGGATTATTATGCCCATTTTATAGATGAGGGAACTAAATGGCTTGAGTGACTTGGATCACATAGGTTCTAACTGCTTGGGATGGGAATAGAATCCAGTTTTTCCGATTCTAAGTCTAGCAGTCTACCAGTATACTTTATATTAATTTTATTCATAATATATAGACTCCCTGTACTCATTCTCTACTCTCAAGTCTCGTCATGGTAGAAAGGTAGCCCTGGATTCTCCAAGGCTATGCCAGCAGAACACATGTTCTGTTGGGTCCCACCAAGCTGGGACAGGCTTTGAGTAACAGGCCCAGTAACATACAGGAGATGTCTGTGGTTCAAGAATCAATCTAGTGCGTTTCAAGGAGATTCAACACTTAAGGAGACACCAAGTGAGGAGTAATTTCAGTTATGGCAACTCTTGAAGATCATTTATGAGGAAGTTCAGGAGTTGTGAGCTACATTGGTGATGGGATTTCCAGTGCCAGTAAAATTATAGAACTTTTGAAATGCGGAAGTATATAGAATCCATCACTTGTATGATGCTGTTTCTTTTATTTATGTGCATGATACATTCTCATCATTAATCTTTAGGGTGTATTTATCTTAATATCATAGATGCGATCACTGACTCAGGAGATTTCTTCCTCAGGACAAACAAGAAGTTCTTGTCTAAGCTAAGACACCCATAAATCACATTTTATAATATTTAATAATATAATATTTAAAGTTTACAAAGGTAGTGTAAGTATTATTGTTCTCATTTTACAGAAGGGAAAATTGAGGGTCATGGAAATGAAATAACTTATTTTAACTTATGACATGCAATTTTTTATCCAATGGTGTATAAGGGTTTCCCAAGTACTTCTTTCCCCATTTGATTCACCAAAGTATTAATCTATCAATGCCATTAAGTAGGAAAGGCAATGTATTGAAATGAAAAGAGTATGGACCAGCTTCAAGTGACCTGGGATGAAAGCCCAGCGTCACTACTTGCTTTTTGTGTGAATGTTGCACAAACTATGTCCTCTTTCCGGCCGTCCTCATACTGGTGAAGTGATGACCTGCCCCCTTTTTGTCCTCAGAAGTAACAGACCATGAGATTATGGTTCTAAAGCTGGAATGGATCTCAGAAGTGATTTGGTCTAATCTCTTCATGACCTTTCATTTCTATATCTGTAAAATGAGGTGGCTTCTTAAGATTCCATATCTTCAAGTCCTTTGAACTCTTATTTGTAGGATCATAAAATGATAGGTCTAGAGTTGGGACCTAAAAGGGGGACCTAAAAGACTTCTAACTCAACTCCTTGATTTTTTTTTAAAATTGTATTTATTTTTTTCTGAACTTAAGAAATAAAACAAGCATTTCCATAACATAGTAGAATAGAAAAAAAAGATAATTGTACATGAAACTGCAAATCTACTAGGTACAATTTGCTATTCCTTTTAAATATATAATAGTTATCATGCAACTTTCTTTTTTTTCTTACCTCCCTGCCCTCCCTCCACCCTAGAGATGGTTACCATTAGACATAAATATGTGTATATGTATATGTGTGTGTATATATGTATAAAATTATTCTATACATCTATCTATCTATATATGTGTAAAATCATTCTATATATCCATTTATCATTTCTTTAAATACAGTCTAGGGAGGGTAAGTGATTTGTACTAGATCATATAGGAGCTAAGCTTCAAAGGTGGGAGCTGAACCTGTCTTCTGATTTCACAGCCAGTGTTTTGTTACCAGCAGATTATTCCTTAAAAAGCAACTTTTTCTCTTCCCAATATGGAACCATAAGCTAAATATCCCATTCCCAATTAATTTCATTTACTTGCCCTACAGCACTCAGCCTGATGCCAAGTCTTTCACTCATTTCTTACTCTTCTCTTCCTACCCCTTTTCCCTGGACACAATTGGGGCTATCTTGTCCCCACCTCCATCATTATGCTGTTTATGCAGGTTCTTATGCCTATTACAAACACAGCCTCTTCTTTAAATATATATATATATATATATATATATATATATATATATAATTTCCCCCCTAATTACACGTAAAAACAATTTTTAACATTTGTTTTTTTTTAAGTTTTGAGTTCCAAATTCTATCCCTCTCTCTCTTTCTTTCCTTCCCTTTCCGTCAGATGGAAAGTACTCTGACATAGGTTACACATGTGTAATCATATAAAACATTTCCATGTTAGTCATTTTGTACAAAAAGATGCAAACAAAGGAAGGAAGAAGGGAAGGAGGGAGGAAGGAAGGAAGAGGAAAAGAAAGAGAAAAAGAAAGGGAAAATAGTTTGCTTCAGTTTGTATTCAGACAATATCAATTTTTTCTCCAGAGGAGCACAGAACTTTTCATCATGAATCCTTTAAGATTGTTTTGGAACATTGTAAGTCACTCAGTTCTTTATTTTACAATATTGCTGTTATCGTGTACAGTGTTCTCCTGGTTCTGCTCTCTTCACTTTGCGTCAGTTCATGTACGTCTTTCCAGGTTTTTCTGAAATTGTCCTGCTTGTCATTTCTTGTAGTATAATAATCTAGCTTCTTCTTATCTGACTGACAACTTATTCTCTCTTGTCTTCACATATAGCATTACTTCCCTTCCCTCCATACCCAACCTTCAGGATCTTCTTTGTACCCTGAATTGACCTAGTCTTATTTTTTACAAAGTAGACACAATAAAATAAAGTATCATATTTTTACTATCTCAATGTAATTCTTTGCTATGTTCCCAAAGTATCTTAAAGTCCATTGTTTTCTGTGCCTTTATTTGTTAAATGCCTTTTATTTGCCATCTGGGTTGTCTCTTCTATAGAGGCATAAGTTTACCAAGAAGTCTTGGGGATTTACAGTGCTCAATAGATCTTAAATTGTAACAAATGAGAGACATTGATTGTTAATGAACATTTAATTTTCAAGCAGAGGAATCTATGTAGGTATGGCTATTTCTTGATTCTATACAATGGAACTAATCATTCAAAATGTTATTTTTAGTCATTTCTGCTGAGATAATAACCAGACTCTTACAGACTTGAAGTATTCGTCCTCAGGCTCTGTCAAGGTCAGAGGGAATGATGACAGGAACAAAGGAAGGGGGAAGGGTATCATATGCACATGTTTTTCACAAACATGTACATAATTTGAAATTAGATTGAACCTTCATTTAATTACATTTAGAAATTTTTCATTTTTTGCCAGTCAAAAAGACTTTAACAATTTTCCTTCAGGAATGTAAGGTTAGGACTATATAAAGCATATAATTGGAGTGTACTTTTTGGCATCAAGTTTAAAATTTTTTTTATCATATTTCATGTAGCTTCTTTATATAACAGAATGTTTCTGTTTCAATAAAATGTATTTGTTCCCTATTACCTACACGAGAGTAAATATAAACTCAGTTTCAGTCAGTCAACATCCCTTAACAAATAACGGTTTACTATGTGCCAGTTAACTGTACTAAGTAATGGGGAAACAAAGAAAGGCAAAAACACAGTCCCCACCTTCCTGGTGCTCACATGGAGACTTTATGCAACCGACTATATGCATATATTCTATTCAATGTAAGTAGGAAGCATTTGGCCCTTGAGGCTCTATATAATCTGGCCCCAACCCACCTTTCCAGCCATATTATACATTAATCCCCTTCACACACTATAGTCCAGCTGAATTAGTATTCTTGCTTTTCCTCACACACAATACTCCGTCTCTCATCTCTGTGCCTTTGTCCCAGCTATTCACTGCCTTGAATACACTCCCTTCTTACTTTCACCTCCTGGAATTTCTAGTTTCCTTCAAGACTCAGCCACCTTCTGCATGAAGGTTTTCTTGGTTTCCCCATTTGCTAGAGCCTTTCTTGTCAACAGTACCTTTTATCTGCTTTGTAAAGTGTTTTGTTTATACCTGTATATTGATGTCTTGTTCCTCACCTCCACCCCCAGCTTCTCCAGGGCAGAGACTTTCACTTTCATCTTTGTATCTCTAGCACCTAGTCTGGTGCCTGGCATATGGTGCCACGGTTTCTTAATTAATACTTGTTGACTGATTGATTGGAGTGAGAGAACTCACTCTTTATTTTTCTCTATCAATCTATCTCTTCCCTGCTTTCATCTGGTTCTAGCTGCCTTCTCCCTAATTCTCACTCCATTGCATTGTCTGTTCTGAATTTTTGCCTCTGAATTTCCTGTTTGCCATCACCATCTCTATCTTTTTCAGTTCTACCGTCACCAGACAACGTTTAGAATCTTGCCCTTGCCTCTACTCTTCCTGTGTGACTTTTCAGATGGTTCGTGGTCTGTGTTTCTTATTTCCTTTCCATCTTCTGTTTACCGTCTACTACTACAAGCCACTGAGTACAGTATTAGAAAGCATGACATGGAGTTGCAAGCATTTAACATGGAAATTGCACAATCAAAAATAAGAATAAATATTAGCACCAAGAAAAATCACATGGAATATCAAGCTTCTGTAACTCCTTAAAAATCCCTCAATGAGGAGTAGAATTAGTCCTGTTGATCTCTGTGATTTTACAGCTAGTTCCAGCAATGTATAAAGATCTCTTTGAATATGTCCTTCTGTCCTTATAGTACTCCTTATTAAGTATTCACACTAATTAGCTTTATCCATCATGATCAATTTCTCCTATGCATAGCATAGTGCCTTATACATATTAGGTGCTTAATTTTTTTAAATGTTGGATTGAATAAAAAGAAAACTCTGCAAAATTATTCAAACTGAAATTTTAATAATCCAATAAACAAAAATTAAATACATACATGGGACATTATTTTTAGAATGTTGTTGTTGTTATTCAGTTGTGTCCAATTCTTCTTGACCCCATTTGAGGTTTTCTTGGCAAAAATACTGGAGTGGTATGCCATTTCTTTCTCCAGGCTCATTTTACAGATGAGGAAATGGAGGCAAATAGAGGGTAAGTAATTTGACCAGGGTCACACAGCTAGTGAGTGTCTGAGGCCTGATTTGAACTCAAATCTTCCTGACTCCAGGCCCAGCACTCTATCCACTGTGCCAAGTAGGTGCCTCCATTTTAAGAATTAAGTCCTGGGAAACAGTTCCATTCTGAGATTATAAACTAGCCACTTAACAAAGCTCTACCAAGTCATTCGTTTTCAGTTTAAACCTTATCACTCATATACTCCTTTGGATTTTCTCATCATGCCCCCAGGAACCTCATTAACCTACAAGATCATGAACCTTTGCACTCACACCTCTGAGGGCAAAGAGCTCTTTCCCAAAATTCCATTTAAAGAGAACATCTAGGCCAGCCATCTCTTCATTTCCCAACCAATTACCAATTTCTGAGGTTTAAATTATCACACTGAAATTTTACAATCAGCTCCCCATTTGAACTATCTCCACCACGCTCCTATCTCTTCCCCTCTGGAGCAATAGTAGATACAATATTGTTCTAAATTGTTTGTTGGGGGAGAAGGTGGGATTAAGAATGATCTTACTCCTCACCATTTCCGTATTATTTATTTTCCTATTATGCTTCTGAAATGTTTTACTATTTGATTTGTGGTTCCTGAATGATTTGTGAGCAGGTCTGCAATGGATGAAGGCTAGAGTCACATTTTTCATTGGCATTGAAACCAAATAACACGAGTATGAAGAATTGAGCAAAAGATCCATCACAAGCAGAAATGTACATAGCAATTTTTTTCTTGGGTGGCACAGAATCTTTTTTTTTGTCAAATTCTAATGCCAATGAGAATTCATCAGCTCTATAAAGTCACCATTCAAAATGAACGTAAGAATTGCCTCCCTTAGGAAGCATCAGGCACATGAATTTGACAATCAGTAAGCATATATTAAGCGTCTCATAATATCCACAGTTCTGGGCTGTGTCTTGTGGAAGATACAGGCAAAGTATAAGACACATTTTTTCTGCTCTCAGGGAACTTGCAATCTAATTATGTGACACAAGATTAACACAAATGAAGCAAAAAAAAATATGAATAGTCCCAATTAGGAGTAAAATAATTCACATTTATATTGCCTGTAGCTAAAATCCCACCTTCAATATGAAGCCTTTCCCAATGCCCCTTGATTCTTCTTTCTGTCAAATAGTTTCATTATATCTTTTATATATCTTCTTTGTACATGGATGTTTGCATATTGTCTCCCCCAATAGACTGTGAGCTCCTTGTGATCAAGGATTGACTTTTGCCTTTCTTTGTATCTCCATTGCTTAGAGCAGTGCCTGACACATAGAGGACACTGATTAAATGCTTATTGACTGGTTGACATGACCTTCTAAGGTGAGGAATGCAGATGTCAATTATCTCTGTCTTTATAGAGGATGGAAACAGGTTCAGATATGCCCGAGATCACAGAGGTAGTAAGTGTCAGAAGTTGTCCAGGGACACAGGTGTTCCAGCTGCAAGCCTAGTGATCCTTGTCCTACGTCAAGCTGCCTGCAACATGAGAGGAACATGGAACATGGAAGTCAGTAGCGCTGGCTAGGAAGCTCTCTGTTGGGCTGAGACTTTAAAAAGCTAATGACACGTAAAATATAAATAAAATGAGTACAGATGAATGGTACACTATCGTAAGTTCAATGGCAGGACTATATAAAAGAAAAAATATATAAACAAATAAGAGGGTGAATCCACCAAGAAAGGTAAGAGAGAGAGACACACAGAAATGGCTCCCCAATGCCTCTAGGATGACACAAATTGCTCAGCTTAGTGTTTAAAGTCCTTCACAATTTGCTTTTAACTTCCCTTTCGATAAACTTGATTCACATCATTCTCCCTCATGCATTCTGTATGTAGTTAATTTTAAGTGAGCTTTTCTATTAGTATTAAATGATTTGAAACACAATGTATATAATACATAAACAAAAAATGCACAGCATGCATAAACATCCATCAGATAAAAAAAAAAAAAACAACAACTCCCTCGGGCATTCCAACTCTAGCTTCTCCTATTTTTTCTGTCTCTTTTTACTCTATCAATGTATTCCTCTCTGTCACTGTTCATTAAATCCCTTTTTGCTTATTTGTTTTGCAAATTAAACTTCTCCCCTTCCCAATTTACTGAGTCATATTACTGTCTAATGGGAAGCAGAGTGGGTAGAAACCAGAGAGCTCAAGATATGAAATACTAGAAGGCAGTATGATATAATAGGAGGAGGAGGACTGGTTTGGATTCAAATCTCAGCTCTATTACTTTCTGGCTGTATGACTTGAGCAATTTCTCCAGGCCTCAGTTTTGTCATCTATACAATGAAAGGGTTGGATTAAGTGATCTCTAAGGTCCTTTTCAGCTCTGATCACAAATTCACCTATCTTTGATGCCTTCCACTTGCAAAATTATCTATGGTTTCTCATCCTAGGCTCCCTAGTCTTTTCAAATGCATCTGCTTTCCATATGTCCCCAGAACAAACAACAGAAAAACATAGTAGCTAATAGCTGCCTTTTCTTCTTCTTCTTCTTCTTCTCCTTCTTCTTCTCCTTCTTCTTCTTCTTCTTTTTTTTTTCTGGGGAATGACTCATGTCAAAAAAAAAAAACTATCTGGGAGGATGTGAGTCACTCACTTTATGCTCTGAGGGAGTTTACACTAAGGCTTGGTACAATTATCTCTCTCACTGACATGACAAGAGCCTCAAGGATTATGTGCTCTATTAAATGATCCTGCGGAATGAAAGAGAGAAGTAATATGGTGTGTATGTGTGTATGCGTGTGTGTGGTGTGTGTGTGTGTGTGTGTGCCTGTAAATTGTAGTGGGCACAGCTGTTCCAACCAAATTATAGGCATCGCACATTTACATTGTAAGTTGAAATGAGAGAAATCACATGATGCTTTTAGTGGGTTATGGGCCAGGCATGTCAATGATGGAATTCTGGCACAATGCACCTCCAAATAAAGACTTTTTTTGGGGGGGAAAAACAAGAACAACTTGTTTCAGGATATTTTTCTGATTTGATGGAGATTTTATCATAGATCCAGAGCTGGAATGACTTTGGATGTCATCTAGTCCAACCTCTTCATTTTGCAGATGAGGAAAGTGAGGCAAACAGGGTTAAGGGACTTGCCCAGGGTCACACAGCTAGTAAGTGTGTAAGTCCAGATTTGAACTTAGGAAGATGAGTTCAAAGATGAGTCTTCCTGACTACAGTTCCAGCTCCCTATCAATTGAACCACTAGCTGCCTGAGGAAACTTAGGTCCAGAAATTGAAGTGATTTGACTAAGGTCACACAGGTAGTGAGGAGCAGAGCGAGGAATTGAACCCGGGGTAAAGCTGGGTCTTATAGAGCAACTGAATGTCTCTGAAAAGCAATTGTTGATGGGAATTTTCAGTCACTAATTAGGTCCAGGGTCTCTGCCAATCTCTCTGTGGTTAGGGCAGCCTGTAACATCATTCTGATCAAAGTAAAGTGTAGGATTACAGATAAGGTAGGGATGGCATAGAGAAACACTAGGTTCCCAATGTCCAAAGATAGCAAAATCTAACCTTTCCATATTAGCTTATCTGTAACTATTGGAAGTTCATATTGTCTTTGCAATAGGACAGAAGAAAAGAAGGGAGGAAAGAAGGAAGGAGGGAAGAAAGGAAGGAAGGAGAAAAGAAGGAAAGAAGGAAGAAACAAGGGAAAAGGAGGGAAGAAAAGAGAAAGAGAGAAAAAGAGAAAGAAAAAGAAAGAAGCTCTTCTAAGTATTATCCCTGTCAAATAGTGCCAAAAAGAGATGGTTACATTTAAAATATTTCAGAAGTCAAACCAAGAAGAAAATCTTAGGAAAGATAAACATTATGTCATATTTCTGAAACCTCCTGATTATTCTAAAAGCAAACCATCTGCCTCTGATGATGGAACTCAGTGGATTAGGCCTTGAGGAATATCGCTCTTTGTGCAAATTCTGAAACACTAGACTTGTCCACAGTATTCCAACTCATAGCAAATCTGTTACCAAGAGGTAATTTTAGAAGTGCTAGAGCTCTTGGCTCCTTCAAACAAGAATTCTAATTTAGAAAGGGGTATTTTAAACACAAAAATAGGAAGGACTACACAAAACCTGGCATATTGCAAGCAAAATGCAACGAAGAAGAGGAAAGAGCATGAGGGTACAAAGGGAGGAAGATGCATTTGATACCAATTTCTTTACTGGAGAGCAAAGTTCCAAGTCCAGCTCACCTTGCCTAGAAGAGGAATATTGTTATAACATGGAAAATAAATCTTCAGATTATTATCTAAATTAATTCTCATAAAGTAATCTTACTTTCAATAATGCTTCTAACTTTTCCCAAGTCCTTTCCCAAATGTTAACAGACACTAGCGCTAGCCCAGGCTTAGACTCTCCCAAGATATTTGTGCAAATCTGTTCAGATATTAACAATCTCTACCACATGGTACCAAATACAAATACTATCAAAAACAGAACCTCAGGGGCAGCTCGGTGGTACAGAGAATAGAACACTGGCCCTGGAGACAGGAGGACTTGAGTTCGAATCTGGTCTCAGACCAGACACTTGACATTTACTAGTTGTGTGACCCTGGGCAAGTCACTTACCACCAATTGCCTCCCAAAAAAGAGAGAGAGAGACAGAGAGAGGGAGGGAAGGAGGGAGAGAGAGAGAGAGAATAAATAGATTGGAGAAACCAGCATTATTTCTGCCTTGCTGCTCTATGCTTAGGACTTCTGGGCCTTTCCTTTGGCCCTGAAGAAGATACTCATATGTGTTGACTCTTCAAATTAGGATGCGAAGTCCTTGCGAAGAAGAACTGTCTCTCTTTTTTCTATTTGAATCCTCAGTGCTTGACGTGTACTAAGCACTTAATAAAAGCTTTTTCATTCATTCATTCATTCATTCATACAAGGAATGAGTTTGGGTGAAATAAATAAGAAAGGTGCCAAGCAAGGGATATTTGAAGATTTAATAGAAATATAAAAGGTAGCATGGTATGATGGATAGAAAGCCAGCCTTGGACTGAAGAAGACATGCAGACTGTGGGATCCTGGGTAAGTCATTTAACCCATAAGAGCTCCAGCAATACCCTAAGATTATAAGTTGAGGAACAGCTGATGGTTGCATTGGTAAAAGTATTGTTCTCTTGTGTATGAAAATCATAAGTCCAGACCCCTCAAAAATATAAAGAAAGAAAATTTATTTAGAACATTAAGAAGAACAATAATGAATGGAATCTGTTTAAAATATAAAAAGAAAGGAAACTATATGGTTGCTGGCCACTCCCCTTGAGGAAACAATTAAATTAGAAGAGAAAAATAGGCCAGAAAAATACTGAACCCGAAAACCTATACCCCACGAGCAATTTCCTCTGTCCCAAGCCACAGTCATAGCTCCTTCCTGCTCTGATGATCCTAAGTGAGAGACCAGGCAATTCCCTTCCCTGGAAGGCCATGTAGGTCTCTCCCAAGAGACACTTCTCAGGAGAATGTAGGAACCTGCTTAGTGCAGGGCGGGCAAAGAACAACATTCCTTCCTTTAAAGCTGTGAGCAGATAGATCTCTATGGTCCATGCGAAACAGGAGACAGTGCAAGTAAAGAGAATTGTGTGTTGTAATCAAACAAAACTTGTGATAAAATCAACTGACATATCGATGGCACACCTAATAGTAAATTGCAGTAATGCTGATAGTCTTTCCTGGTACTCTGCTGTTTAATTTCAACACCCACATTCACTGAAAATAAAACTCTTCTTCCCTGACTCTGCCCCCTTGGAAAGAAGAGTTAAAGGGGCAGGTAGGTAGCTCAGTGGATAGAGAGCCAGCCCTGAAGTCAGGAGTTCCTGAGTTCAAATCTGGCCTCAGACCAAACACTTGACACTTACTAGCTGTGTGACCCTGGGCAAGTCACTTAACCCCAATTGGTTTAAAAAAAAAAAAGAGTTAAAAGGTCCCATAATTTACATCATACAGTAAAAAATATGGAGGCCCAAGCTGCACTTCCTTCACAGTTTTGTCAGTGGTCATCCACTTACCTTTAACTGTGAAGGAAGAAATAAATCTGTGAGCAGGGTGTTTTTTAGAACACCTCCTTTCTCAGTCACATTTCCACAGCTTAGCAGCAGCAGTCTGTCATGAAACAATCTTTGTAAACATAGTCCCATGATACCCATTATTATGTCCTATTCAATTCACAAGATTATTTGTCTCAGATCCATTCATTTTTACAGATAAGGAAACTGAAACCTAGAAAGCTTTGTCCATGGTCACACAGCTGGGGTAGAACTTGGGTTTCCTAACTCTAGGGCAAATGTTCTTTCTACCACACCTTTGTTCCTTTCCCTTGTTTTTACTTTGTATGAAATAAGAGATGACAAGATCATAGTTTTAAAGCTATTACATGTCATCTAATCCAACCCCCTCATTTTGAAGATGAAGAAACTGATAATGGTGTGTTGGTAAATGTTTAACAATCAGCACTCTGGGAAAAAAAAGGACAGAGTACATATTTTATGTTTAATCTGCATTATGAACATTTTCTCCATCACTTTTTAAAGTCTAGACAATCAATGAAATGATACCCAAACCTTGATGTATGTAGCATTTGCTGATTTCTGGGGTCTAAATGCTCACACTAAAAATTTAACTGTTTGTTAATATGGAAATAAGTTTTGCATGACTTCACATACATAATCAATATCATATTGATTTCCTTCTCAAGGGGTAGGAGAAGAATGGATAGAGATAATTCGGAACTCAAAATTTTAAAAAATGAATGTTAATTTTTTTACATGTAATTGGAAAATGTCTAATGAAATAAATAAAAATACAACAAAAAAGAGAAAATTTACCAATCTGCTCTCATGAGCCAGCAGGTACAATCTGGCAAAAGCAAACCCCTGGAACAGAAGTTCAGAGGAATGAATTTGCCCAAGATCACAGAGGCAGTAAGTGGCAGAGTAAGGAGAAATCTTTTGATGCTAAGCTCACAATTATTTTTATAGCAACATGTTGCCTCAGTCAGGTTCATTATCTCCTTAATAATGTATATAAAGCACTTTATAATCGAAAAGTCTTATAAAAATGTAAGTTATAATGATATTGATGATAATTTTCCTTTCTCACATGCTCTTCCAGGTGAAAGATCAGAAAAAATAAATAATTTAAATGGAGATTACTGGGAGACAAACTCAGGTTCCCTACACTGCCTATCATCTATTCTTTTCTCATATGGATTGTTTCAATCTTTGCCATTGTATCACCAACACCTAAAAGTGATGGGCACATAGTAGGTACTTAATAAATGCTTCAAGATTGATTGATTGATACATTGGTCCTGAATCAAATCAAGAGATGCAGAAATAATTGCAAAAGCACAGCATATTAAAAATAATTTCAGAAGAGTATCAGGCATTTTATGACCCAGACCAGCAACCCTGGCAGCAAAATGATAAAGATGAGCAAAAACCAGTCATCATAAATGTCAGGGAGAAATGTCCGTCCCTATGCCATGGAGCTGAGCAGAACTGATTAAGTGTATTATGGAATATTTTCCCTTTCTTCTGAAGCATTAGGTCTCTGCCTCTTCCAGGATCAGAACACTAGACTTGTTGGCTCAGGGAGCTCCTCTGGGATAAGAGATTTCATGTGCCTCAGGGATAATCACAAGTATGGCATTTCATTTCAATAATCAAGGCACGCTATATTCTATAAAAAGAAAAGCCACTAATTTCTGCTGCTTCTTAAAGAAATCATACTTGATAGCTTCACTTTTATTGAACCTCCCCTCCCCCAAGAAAAGAAAAACCATCATCTGAACCTTCCAGCAACTCACTTATCTTCTTTACAATGGGTGACAGAGAGATGTGTAATGTCAATATATGCAGAATCTGAGTTTTTTACTGATGTGGATATTCCTAACTGAGTAGATAAATGTTAGAATTATGTGGTATAAAGGGGCTGAGTGACTCAAGTAAGATCACATACCAAGTGATAGAGGCAGGATTTGAACCCAGGTCTTTCAGACTCCAAATCCATCACCCTTTCTACTCTGGCATGCTGCCTCTATGTACATAAACGTCTGTATCAATGGATTTTTTCCCTTCTATTTTTAGTTTAAATTTTAACTTTCAATAGAAACTAGAGAAGGAGCCAAAACTTGTTAGTGGTGCATTGATGGATGGAAATCATAACTGATTCCAGATATTTCGAAGAAGTTCAGTGAAGAAGTTGCCTTGTCGAAGAAAATTTCCTGATCCACCATAAAATCAGTCCAAAAATATTCTAATAAGCACCAACTAGACTGACTTGTGGCCTCATCTAAGGTTCTTAGGAGAGGGGGTCTACAGAAGGATCCTGGAAAATCTTCAGAAAAGACATTTTCCCAGTCAAACAGAAGGGTCACAAATCACAGATTTAGATATGGAAGGGACTTTGGAGATCATCTTGCCCAACCCCTTCTTTTTACAGATGAAGAATTGACTTTCAGAGAAGTAAAGTGATTTGCCTTTGGTCACACAGATGGCAAATAGCAAAGTTAGGATTTGTACACAGTCCTCAAACTCTACAACCTACCATTTCCCCACTGTATCATGCTGGCAATAAGGAGTTAAGAAAGTTTTTTGGGTGGATAGGGGATGACCAAGTAAAGAATCAGTGCCAGGATCACCCTTTTAACAAACAGCACTATCTCATAACCATCAATAATAACTCAAAACTTTGTGTTGTGGAGAGAGCACTAGATATAGAAACACAGAAGTTGGTCTGAATTCTGACTCTGCCATTTATTGGTTGTGTGACCTTGTTAACTTTTTTCAACTTCTCGTGCCTCTGTTTCCTAAGGTCAGGCAAATAAAACCACTACCATCTCCTTGACCACCATCTTTCCCTTAGGCCATCATGGAGGGTGGAGATAGCCCAGGACCCTGAGGCCAAGAGCTTTTGGAATAGCAACGCTTCCAGTCCAGTGCTCTTAGCTGTCATACTGGAAAGCAACTCCTGTGGAGATGCAACCTTGCAACTTCCCCTGCAAATTCTACAACCACATCTACCAAAGACTAAGAGAAGAAAGTTCTTGCCACCAAAATCTTTGGCATTGTAAAATGGTTCAACAATAGAAACTGATAATGATTTTTATCAGTGGAAATGTCACTAAGGTAGAAACATTACCATTTGCCTTGCTACTATATCCTAAGAAACACGGGGCCTTTCCATGTGACTTGTAGCTGAAGTCTTCATTATTATGTTTTTTCTCTCTTTAGAATGTGAGCTTTTTGAGAGCAGAGACTGTCTTATTTTTGCTATTTGTATCCCTAGTGCTTAGCACAGTTCTTTGCATATATTAAGTGATTAATAAATATTTCCCTCCCTCCTTCCTTTTTTCCTTCCTTCCTTCCTTCCTTTCTTCCTTTCTGGCTTTAGATATTATGAATTATTAAGATGCATCTATAACAATTCCCTTTGCTGCTACCTTCCTTCTAGAGTTCTTGTGAGGAGCAAATAGCAAAAATCCTTTTCTTGCATTTAAAGCCAAAGATGGCCAATGCCTTTTCATTGTTCCTTGATCATGGCACTTTGTATCTCCCATGTCTGAAATGCTCTGCCTACACATCTCTATCTTCTGGCTTCTCTTGTTTCTTTAAAGACTCAGCTCCAATTCCACCTTCTGCAAGAAGCCTTTCCCTGGATCTGAAGTCAGGACCTGAGTGCTGGCCCTGGAGTCAAGAAAACCAGAATGCAAATCTGGCCTTATACCTTCACTAGCTGTGTGATTCTGGATAAGTCACTTAACCTCTATCTGACTCAGTTTCCTACCATGTAAAATGGGGATAATAATAGTACCTATATCCCAGGGTCATCATGAGGAGATATGAGATAAAATTTATAATGAGCTTTTCAATCCTTAAAGCACTATAAAATTCTAGTTCACCATAACTATTATTATATTTTTGCTATTACTATGTTATTAATATTATTACTCCATACATACATAATATGTGTGCACATAGTTATTTGTGTGTTGTTTATACCATTAAAATGTAAGCTCTGTGAGGGCAGGAACTTTGTTTTTGCCATTCTTAGTACCTCCACTATGTAGCTCAGTGTTTGGTATTTAGTAAACAGTTAATAAATTCTTATTGATAAAGCTTCATTGATGAGTATTTCAGGTTTAAAAGTAAAAGGTCATTGATATTTCATGTCAGGTATTGAGGAAGTATACCAGACATTTTTCATGTCCCCTGGGACAGATCATCTCAATTAGAATGCATTACATCACATGAAATAATTAGAGAAAAAAAATGAGAGTATGTATTAAACCCCAAACTTTGCACTTAAGGTATAGCACAATACAATAATAATTATAAGAGATCATAAAGAGAAGTTGATGTGGGCAAGTATAGTTAAAAAAGGCTTCATGAAGAGGGAATTAAAGGTAGGTAAGGTGTATTTGAAAAGAATGGGGGAAAGCATTTAAATTATGGGAAACATGTTATACTGCTTTATGAACAAAGATCTAGAAACAGGAATGAAATTATGTTCAGGTGGCAATGAGATTGGCCTAAGCAAAGCAGACAATCCATGTTATAAAGCAACAGGAGGGATTAGTAGGACCAAATTGTGTAGGGCTTTGATACTCAAATGGATCTGTGATCTCATTGATTCATTGATCTTATTGATCCAATAATGCTTGTCACAACCCATCCATGATTTCTCATCCCTTGCAATTCTTATCCATGGTCTCCCAAAAGTTTACCACTGAAAGTCCATCCAACATGCTAGAGGCCTTCTTATCTTTCTCCCAATATAAGAAGGGTGCCAATGAATATCTCCAGCCTTCCCCTTGGCATCTCTCACTCTTACCACATGACCAGCCCATTCTTTCAATCTATCATACAATTTTTAATGACACCCCTTATTACTGTTCTTTGGAGCTCCTCATTGGTTGAGCTTGTTCACAATTACTATGCCCCTTTCCACTGCCCTCTATGTCTTCCCTTCTTAACTTCAGTTCTTTGGAGGCAATAGCACTCCAGATTTCTCTTACATATAGCAACATCAGTAAAATGCATGTATTGAAAAGATGGCTTTGTAATCTCATGAAAGCTAACCACCATGCTCTTCTCCTTTTCAACTATGGGCCCAGTTCATTGTCCATAGGTACTTTTTGTCATACACGTGCAAATATAGACATACATATATGCACATATATGCATGATTACATGTACACGCTGTTGGACAAGCTGTGTGGGGTGTCCATGCTGATGAATGTTGAAATCTGGGCAATAGTTATTCTTCATCTTGTTGGTCTTTCCTTTGTGGATGGACAAATGAGGTTAATTTGAATGATTCATTGATAGAATGAAGAATACTGTCTTTATTTCATTGAGGAGTCATTAAAGATTTTCGAAGAAGGGAGTAATGTAACAATAATGATTTTTTCCCTTTTGAACATTAGTCTAGTGATTTTCCATTAAAGTTTTATTCCAATGCCATGATCTTACCCAGAGATAACCCTGGGCCCTGACAACTGAGTATAAGCTCTAACTAATTCTACCAAGTAGGAAAAGCTTGGAGTATGAGTCTAGCAACCAACTGCATGTCTAGTGTCCTAGGAGCAAGCTAGCTTAGTTCAGAGAGTGGGATCACGATGATAGCTATCATTTTCATAATGTCTTAAGATTTACCAAGTGCTTCACAGACATTATCTCATCTCACTGGGATGAATCCTCACTGCATCTAATCCTTCTAAGATATGTACTACAGAAACTATTTTACCCATTTTAGATGTTAGGAAAATATGGCTCAGAATTTAAGTGACTTGTTCATAGTTACTTAGCGAGTGTCGGAGATAGTTCCAAACCTAGGTCTCTCTTGAAACATCTTTCATTCTTTGTGTTATAACATTAATATGACAGCCTAAAAAAAATACAATGTAATCTCATTTTGTATAAATAAGGCATGTTGTTCAGAACAAATATGGTAATAGTTTCACTGTATTTTGCCTCAATCAGATCACATCTAGAACACTATGTTCACTTCTGTGATCCACATTTTAGAAAATATATGAGTAAACCTGGAGAGACTTCAGAGAAGGAAGAGTAGGTAAAAAGCTTTGAGATCAGATCATTTGAGGACTGACTGTGCCCATATCTTCAATGAGTTCCTTCTCATTTTAATCCTATCCTATTCTTTTCTCCAGTGGAGTCTTAAGCCCATAAGGGATCTGTGACTCCTTTGTATGGAACATTACTCTTAGGTCTCTTTCCCCAGTGGACTTTATGTTGCAAGGTCCAAGGTCTCTCCTAGAGATTGTGTCACCCTCATTTAGTGAATTGTCCCCGGGTACATTTTGTGGTGCTTGATGTAAGTGGCAGAATTCCTAGTTATGGTTCTGAATCTCATAGGTTACCTGGTTCAACCATCCCTCAATAGGAATCTCTTACTAGTAGTCATCTACTAGTTACAGAAACTGGGAGGTGACTGTCCATGTAGGCAAATGATTGTACATTCAGCTTTGTCTAATTATTAGGGACGTTTTTTCCCTACGGTACTAAAAATCTGGCCATTTGATTTTGTCAAATGTTTTGCTAAAATTTTACTAAACAATATCTATATCAAGGGTTCTTGACTTTTTTTTTTGTCATGAATTCCTTTGGTAATCTGGTAAAATCTGTGGATCTCCTCTCTGAATAACGCTTTTAAATGTATAAAGCAAATACATAGAATTACAAAGGAAACCAATTATTTTGAAATAAAGTTATAAGAAAATTATTTAAAAATTAGTTTATAGATTCTAGGTTAAGAATTCTGGATCTATATCACTCCCCCATTGTTCTTATTATTACTGATGATGATGATGATAGCTAGAATTTACATAGAACTTTAGGGTTTGCAAAGCATGTTATATATGTTATCATTTGACCTAGGTGCTATTATTATCCTCATTTTATAGAGGAGGAAACTGAGGCAGACTGAGGTGAAGTGATTGTCCCTGAGACACACACCTACTGAGTGTCTGAGGCCAGATTTGAACTAAGGTTTTCTGATTCTAGGTCTTGAACTCTGTCCACTATGTCACCTAGAAGTCATTTATTCATTCAGTATTTTTCCTTTTCTCATCTTGTTGTGCCTTGAGCATTCTTCACTATATTTAAAAAAAATCACTAACAGTTTTTGGGCAATAATACGCTCTAGTTCTTTCTTTTCCACAGGACGCAATTTATCTTAGGCTGATTAAATTGATTGAGGGCAGCTAGATGCTCCCTTAGTGAATCCCTATCTTAAGTGTCAACTTCTTTATTTCCCTTTTTTTGTTCTTTTCTTTCTGTCCACAAACTATGTTCACTGGCTGAGAAAACAAAAAGGGTCGAGTACTTCTGCCTTTTTTCTGTTACACATTATTAACATTTCATACACCGTATAACTAAACATCCCCCACGTCTCCACCAAATAGCCACCCAATCTTTCCTTGAACAATTATAGATATGACCAACTCATAATCTTCTAAGGCAGCCTATTCCATTTTTTGATTAGTTCTAATTTTTATTTAATTTTCTCTCACATAATTTCTATCTAATTCTGCCCTCTGGCATTACCAGAAAAAAAAAATCCAATCCTTATTCTCTATGATAACAATGATTTCTCACCTTATTTTTTTCTTCTCTAGGCTTAAACATCTTTAGTTCCTTCAATCAGGACTTAAATGGCATGGTTTCCATTCCATTATCAACCTTGTATTTTTTAAAATTTTTTTTAAATTTATTTTTAATTTATGGAATAAAACAAGCATTTCTACAATATGGCATAATTAAAAAAAGATGATTGCACATGAAACTGCAAATCTATTATGTACAGCTTGCTATTTCTTTTAAATATATAATAAAGTTATCATGTAAGTTTTTCCCCTTTTTTTCCACCCCCACCACCATTAGACAAAAATACAGACTATATATATGTATAGATATGTAAAATCGTTCTCTATATGCTTCTATTTATCAGTTCCTTCTCTGGATGCAGATGGAAAACTGATAAATGGAAGTATGTATAGAAGCGATCCATCGGACCTTCTATCACTTCTCAATGCCCTTTCTAAAACGTGAAGCATATGAGGACATACTTTCTATGATCTTCCTAAGGGAGAATAAGTGAAATTATTGCCTTACTGGTGATGGTAATAATTCTACTTCTATTAAGGTAATTTAAGTATACATTAGAATTTCTTGGCTCAATCTCACTCAACTCACTTAGGGCTTGAAATCCACTAAAATTCTGACTTTTTTTCTCATACCTTATTTTCTTGCTATGCCTCCCTCATTGATTTTGAAAATTTGTGTAGAATTCTACATTTGTCTTTTTAAAAATTTCTTATTAAGTTAATACTCTGATACAAGCTAGTTGAGATTTTTCCAGATTTGGAATTCTGTAACTCCGTGTGTAAAGTCTCCCTCCCATTTTTGTATCATTCAAAAATTTGGTAATCATTCCATCCATGCCTTCATCCAAGTCACTGATAAAAATTTTGAGAATAGAGCTAAGAAAAGATTACTGAGCTACTTTATTCAAGACCATGCTTCATGTAACATTAATTAGGAATAGATCCATTATTATTTTATTTTTATTCTTATTTTTTATTATTAATCCATTCTTATTCATTGGTCTTTGGGTCTGGCCATTCAACTATTTTGAATGGACTATATTACGTCTCATGCTTAAGTGGACTTTATTCCACTATGGACTATAATCCTATCTCATATCACACTTCTTGCCCAAACTGATATTGTGAGAAACTTTGTCAAATACCTTTCTAAAACCCAGCTATACTATGTACACGTTATTGTTATGGTATTCCCTGATCTCTTAATCTTGTAAATCTGTCAATAAAGAAAATGAGTTTATACTTGTAGGATCTCTTCTTGAAGAATGCATGCAGGCTGTTAATCATCACTTTCTTTTCCAAAGCAATCCTTTTTGTTGTCCTTATCTTTCATGCCCGCTTCAACTTGTTCTGGGCTTTAGCATTCTTGAAAAAGGGTAATGTGTGACAAATGTTAGAGTGTACTGCTAATACACTTCTCTCTTCAGAATAAAAACAATAAAAAATACTTTTCAAGGAATGCTAAAATGGCAGGTATCTGATTAAATAATTGAATGAAAAAGCACCTAATAAGCACTTATTATGTGTTTGCTAAGCATTGATACACACATACACACACACACACACACACACACACACAAAATAGTTCTTTCCCTTAAGGAGCTTACATTCTAATAGGGGAAACTATATACAGAGAGGAGTAGTGGCTACGGAGGTCCAGTTCTACTGGGAAGGTGAGTGGGGATATAAGAGAGTAGAATGGTGTACCCCATCCAGGAAGAATAGCATGCTTGATTTGCTCAAGGGGCATGGCATTGAGGTGGTTGGTAAGGAGTCTATGAAGGAGCTATTTGGAGAAAAGGGAGTGAAGTGAAGGCCAAGGCAACAACAAGGAGGGAGGGGGCCCAGGATGGAAATTCCTTCAAGACTCGGTCTCTAGTCTGGGCCAGAGGCAGTTGGGAGGAGACTGCGGAGGAAGTGGCAGGTGTCTAGCCAGCAAAGATCCTTACTGATAACCGCCACTTGTGGTCATCCAAGTAAGATCACATTTCTAAAGCATAATTCCTGAACTGACACAGTTTCTATCAGGACCCAAAACCACCCCTCTCTTTTTACTGTAAGGAGACACCCTCTTTTCCAGAGCTAAGACCCAGTAAACACCTGAGCCCTAAGCTTGGCATGACAACAATCCTTTGCGCTCATCCTCTGGATGAACTCTGCTGCAGCTAAATCACAGAACTGAGCTCGAGAAAGCACAAACAGGCCCAGATATGAAGCCCTGCTATGAATGGACTTTTTGTCACTAGACAACCTGGCCTCACTATTGCTATTATGTCTCACCGCTGCTGCTTCACTATACTGTTTGATTCTTTATCTAACCATAAATATATAAATCAAGGTTTAGCCCCACTGCCTTGGGTCCCCTACTAGAGGAGGCCCCAACATGTGTCTGATTTCCCTCCCCCAATAGAATAAAGAAAGCTCTTTGCTTATATCCTGTGTGAGTTCTTTGGTACTTTTGGAGTTGACAGTGGTTGCAAAAGCTCTGTGACTCTGTGGTCAATTTTTTTTTTTTTTTTGCCAGAGTTGAGCTGTGGGTAAATATGGTGCTCCAAAGTGGTTCTAAACTAGGGGACACAATCAGTTACTCCACCCAAACTGAATAACTTTTTTTGGGGGGGGGGGTGAGGAAGGTGAATTAAATAGTCTAAATTAATAGTCTAAACATCACCAGAATGGCAAGCATAGTTTGTATGGCCTTCTTCTCATTCAGCTAACCTTACTTTAAAGAATGCCACATAATACTTGAACATTACACGTTGAATTAATAAATCAAGTATTCCACCCTACCACCCCTCTTAGGGGATTCCAAAATGTTATTCAAGCATGTTAGGATAAGCAAGTTAGATAACATCTGACAACTGAGAGGCTATTTGGAAAGGAGGTGAAAACAGAGAGAAGTCCACTTAAAAGCATGCAAGTAGACTAGACAGTAGAGGAAGGTGAAGGAGTCCTTCCAAGTAAAGGTCCTTGGAAGAAATTTAAATATACCAACTGAGTCTTATGGGGAGAAAGGTAATGGTTTGGCATTATGCTTACAAGGTCAAAGTCCAAGAAAACCTATTTGTAGCACTTTGGACTTCCTGAATGGAAAAAATGTTGGACCTGAAGAAAAATGTTAGGAAGGAAATTTCAAGAGTGAAGATGAGAAGTTAAAAAGACCTGTTATAACTAAAGATTAAAATTTTATTTTGCTTTTGAAATTCAAAGAAAGGAATGTGGAGGCAGAGTATATCTTGTATGTGTTGACTTTATGCTTATGTTTATGTGTTTATGTGAGGGAATTGTTTTTTACAAATGAACAATACAGAGAATAAAAGCCACTAGAAAGTTTATAGAATTGCTGATGTACAAAGATATATCCAACCTTTCCCCACATTCCCTGATGAACAAAGCAAAACTGTTTGCACTCTTTAGCTAAAAATTCTCAGTAGGCATGATTCCAGTCAGGTGAAATGGATTTTTGGTGTTTTTTTTATTTTTTGTCACCTTATGAGAAGTTTGGTCATTTCAGCAGAATTTGTAACATGTCTGACGAGAAAAAATAGGTACCTTAGTAGTTTCCTGGTGAATCAGATAAATGAAGATATAGAAACTAAGGCCAAGAATAACTAGTAAGAAAAATTCACTTTACTTCTATTTTGAGAGCTTAAGATATTTATTCCACCCTGTTAAAATTGGCTAAATTGCTTACTACTTGGGTTTTGACTTCATTTGAGCCATAAATGTTTCAGGGATTTTGCCCCAGTCATATAACCAGGAGCACAGACATCTATATCCATGTTGGGAAATTGATACTGGACATTCTGGCCTTTTTTGTGTGTTTAAATGCTACTTAGGATTCACACATGTATAAGATATCTATATTTATATACATATACCTATATCTATATGCATATTATGTACGTGTGTGTATGTGTGTGTGTGTACATACTGTGTATCATTTCAACTATTTTGCCATGTGTTCTTGGAACACCATCAGGGTCTAGGTCCCCAGGGTTGCTATGTTATTGAACATGTTCTGATTCTGGATTGGCTGACTGCCTTGGAAAATAGCAGGCAATTTCAATTTGGCAGTTAGCTCTATGGTTTACTTAGGGTTCAGAACTTCAGGATCCAATGTCCCTGGGGTTATCTGAATCTGAATCTTGACCATCTACAAGCTCTCCAAGTTTTCATTTCTTCATTAATCAATCAATATACACCCAGGAAGTTTTGAAAAGCACCTAGTATGTGCCAGGCACTGTACTAACCACTGGATAAAAAAACCAAAACAAATACTTCTTATCCTCAAGGAGTTTACATTCTATGAGGGAGAAAAAATATGTAGACATAAAAATAAATACATAAGCAATTGGGGAACCAGGAAAGACCTCCTGGAAGGAAGAGGCACTTCAACTTGGCTTCTGAAAAAAAACCTAGAGACGCTATTAGGCAGAAGTAAAGAATGAATGCATCCTGGGTATAGGGGGACAGTGTGCTAAAGCAGAGACAGAAGATGGATTGCCCTGTGTAAGGAAGTAGGACACTTTGGTTGTAGGCAGTGTGTGAAACAGTACTATGTAATTATTCTAGAAACCGGTTAACTTTGTAACTAATTGGATATGGGGGCTGAAAGAGAGGGAGATAAACTTCAAGGTTACAAAACAGTCACTTGACTAGAAGGATGATGGTGCCCTAGACAGAAATGACAAAGTTAGGAAGAAGGCTAACTTTAAGGGTAAAAATAAGGTCTGTCATAGACATATTGTACTTGAGATTGCTATGAAATATCCAATTCAAAATTGATTGCGATTCAAAATTGCTCAATAGGCAGTTTTTGATACAGGACTAGCTCTTAGAAGAGAAATAGGGGCAGTTTTATACACACACACACACACACACACACACACACACACACACACACACACATAGAAAGATACTTGCATAGAGATAATATAACTGAACCTATAAAGTTTAGTGAAATCACCATGAGTGCTGAAAGAGAAGAGAGTAGGGACCAGGATAGAGCCTTGGAGGTATACAAACATTTAGAGACACCACATGGAACATGATCCAGGAAAGAGACCAAGAAAGAGTGCCCAGATAAGAGGACAACCAAGAGAAAGCTGTTTTGGTTTCTGTTTTTTTTGTAAAATTTTTATTCATTTTAAACTTAAATACAAAGTGAGAAAAGAAAAAAAGAACATTTCTGTGTACACAGCAGAACATGAGAGGATTCAATGTAAAACAATAAATTTTAATTTCAAGAAAACCTATATAATAAATACTACACATTATTTTCAAAGCTACCCAGCTTTTCTTATTTCCTTCTAGGTTTTGTTTTATTCTCTGCTGTGCATTTTTTACTTTATTTTTCCCCTCCTTTCCCTAACCCTTGCCCTAAGGAAGAATACAATTAAATGCCAAGTGGTGTAAATATAAATAAATATCTATAAACATACACACATATACACTCACATGCACATAAATAAAATTGTACTATGCATATTTCCGCTTGTCATCTCTTTCTCTAGAGATGAATAGCATTTTCATTCATTCATTGGTCCAGGTCTTTCCATGTTTTTCTAATCAACCAGCTCAGCACTACACAACAGCAGTATTCCAAAACAATCACATTCTATCTGAGAGATTGTCTATGAAAGTTTTTTCCCAATTTTCTGCATTCCTTCTATTCTTGGCTACATTAGTTTTATTTATACAATAAATATTTAATTTAAAATCATAAAAATTATCCATTTTGTACTTCAACAATGTTCTCACCTTATAATATAGTTAAGGTCTGGTACTGCTGAATCTCCTTCCTTTACATCTTTTTTCCCCCTGATTTCTTTGAAATACCTGACCTTTTGTTTTTTAAAACGAACTTTGTTATTATTTTTTCTAACTCAGTAAGAGGATTTTTTTTTAGTAGTTGTAACTGGGATGGCGTTGAATAAATAGATTAGTTATATAAAATTGTTATTTTTATTATATTGCCTTTACCTACCCATGAATAATAAATATTATTATAATTCATTAAATCTGACTTTATTTGTATAAAGAGCGCTTTATATTTATGTGGCAGGAGCTTCATATAGTTCCTGCATCTGTTTTGGCAGATATACTCTCAAGTATTTTATAATATCTAGTTATTTTAAATGATCTAAAATAATATTGAATAATATTGGTGACACATAGTGTAGTTTACCTATTTTTCTCTTTTAATTAAATCTATTTTAGTTTTAACTTTGTCTGAGATCATGATTACTACCCCTGCTTTTTTTTGTATAAGTTTGACGCCAGCCCTTTATTTTATCTTTGTGTGTATCTCTCATTTTTATTGTGTTTCCTGAAACCAATATATTGTTGAATTCAAATTTTTAATTTTCTGTCCACTTCCATTTTGTGAGTCAGTTCATCCCATTCACATTCTAAGCTATGATTACTTCTTTTGTCTTTCTCTCCTTCCTAGTTTTCCTCACTATCTTTCTCACTCTATTTTCCCTATCTCTCCTTTGCTTTACTTCTACCTGTTACTTGCCCTCCTACCCCTTAATCTACCCATCCCTCTAAAAGTCCCTCCCCACCACCATCCTATCCCATCTTATTTCTTTCAGAATTTAGAAGACTTTTACACACAAATACATACACACACATACATACATGTGTTGTTCTCTCTTTAACTCCTTCCCAATGAGAGTAAGGTTCCAGCACTACCCATCCTCCTCTGCTTCTTCTGTATTAATTTTTCCTTTCATGTCTCATTTGTATGAGATAATTACTCCTTTTTATTTCTCCCTACACAGTTTTTTTTTTAGAATCACCCCATCATATACAACATCTCAGCCCGAGCCTTTCTTTCAAACTATGCAAATAATGATGACTGTCATAAGAGTACTGATAACATTTTCACATATTAGAAGTAAATAATTTGACCTTTATTGAGTCTCCTATAATTGGTTTTTAATGTTTACTGTATATTTCTCCTGGATCTCATACGTCAAATTTTCCATTAAGTTCTGCTGTTTTGTCACAAGTACCTGAAAGTCTTTCAGTGCATCAAATGTCTTTTTTTGTTTGTTTGTTTTTCATTCAGGATTATACTTAACTTTGCTGGGTAAATTACTCTTGGTCATAACCCCAGCTCTTTTGCTCTATGAAATATAGTATTCCAAGACTTATGGTCCTTCAATGTAGTAGCTGCTAGATCTTGTGAAATCCTTATTGTAGCTCCATGATATGTCAATCGTGTTTTTTTTTTTCTTGTTGCCTGCAACATTCTCTCCTTAACCAAGGAGCTTTGAAATTTGGCTATGATATTCCTGTAAATTTTCCTCTTGGGATCTCTTTTAAGTGGTGATTGGTGGATTTTTTTCTATTTCCACTTTGCCTTCTTGTTCTAGACCTTTAGGCCAATTTTCCTCAATAATTTCTTGTAATATTGTATCAAGATTTTTTTTTTGATTGTACCTTTCAGGTACCCCAACTATTCTTATATTGTCTCTCCTCTGTCTGTTGTCCAGATGAGATGTTTCATATTCTCTTCTATTTTTTCATTCTTTTGATTTTGTTTTATTATTTTGTGGTATTTTATAACGTCATCAGCTACCCCTTGCCCAACTCTAGTTTTCGAGGAAATATTTTCTTCCTTAAGCTTTTGATTCTCTATTTCCAGTTGGTTGACTTTCTTCTCAGAATTTTCTTGATTTTCTTGGATTGCTCTTATTTTTTTTTTCTGATTTTTCCTCAATCGCTCTTATTTGATTTTAAAAATCCTTTTGAAGTTCTTCCAAAAACTGTTTTGGGGCTTGGGGCCATTTGATGTTTCTCATTGAAAAAGGAGCGGCCCCTTTTTTTTTTTAGCTCCACTACCTTCCTCTGAATATGAACCCAAATCTTCTCTATCCCCATAGTAGTTAACTATGATTAGGTTCTTTCTCCTTTGCTTACTCATTTCATTTTATCTTATAGCAGCTTGTTATTATAACAAAGTTTTAGTCGCTAGGTGTGGGGAATGATGCCCAGCTTGGTCTCAGGTCCTTCTTACTGTAGTTTTCTGAGTTTTGTCCTGGGGTCCAGCCTTGGGCACACCTCTCTACTCCTAAGCCGCAGCTAGGGCCCATGCTGTCCTGCAAACGCTCTTGCTCCCTGTGGTCCCTCTGGTGGCTCTTCTCTGCCCTGGACTCTGCTCTCCTGCAAGTGCTTGCAGACAGCAGCGGCCAAGTTCCTCTGCTACCGCACTCACCAGGCATAGCTCTTTCTCTCCCGCAGCTGTGGCTGGGACCGTGTCGAGTCAGCACAGTTGTGCTTGGTGCCCCCTGACCTTGGAAATCCTTCAACCTTCTCCTACTGAGCCATCTGACCCCCACACTGTGCAGGAAGTGAAAGTTCCTGAGGCTGAGGCTGTGGCCCAACCCAGCTGCCCCCAGGGCTTGTTGTTTGTCATTTCTGAAGAGTTGGCCTGGAGGTGTTTGCCCTTCACTCAGAGGTCCTCTTTCCTGGAGTTTTCTCAAATTGTCTTAGGAGGACAATTGCTTTACCCCAACTCCTGTTTATTTTTGCTGCTCTCAGTTCACTCTGAGGCAATGTTCTGTCTTTTTTTGTGGAGGGAATTTGGAGAGCTGAAAGTTTTCTAACCCGCTTTGCCATCTTCCCAGAATCTTCTTCTAGAGAGATCTGTGTTGCGAAACAAACAAACAAAAACAAAACAAAAAACAAAAAACAAACAAACAAAAAAAAAAACAGGAAAGGAAGTATCCCTGACAAGAGGGTGGTTAACAGTGTTAAATGCTAGAGTTTTAAAAACAACAGCAACAACAACAAAGGATGACAACTGAGGAAAAAGCCATTGGCCTTGATAATTAAAAGATTATTGGTAACTTTGAAGAGAAACGTTTCAGTTGAGTTCAGGTGAGAAAGGAACCAGTTACCAAGAGGTTGAAAAATGAGACAGTACAAGGCTGCTATGGCTCTGTCTGACTTTAAAACCATCATTACCACTCCTGAATAGAACTGAATATTCCTTTCAAGTCAAAGGGGAGGGGGAAACAGTTTTTTAAAATTACATTTAGTGTATTTACTCATATAAAAGGAGAATAAATGATACAGAACTGAAAATAATAGAAATCAAGATACAGTTTTCAAAAAGTGAACATAATTTTGCTAACTCCAAGAACATTTCCAGTTAAGCATTCATCTAACTCATATTCAGCTTTTTACACACACACACACACACACACACACACACACACACTAATTCTAGCAACAATAATGGGAAAATATCTTCAAGTTGTTCAAACTATGCAAAATGGGTTCCAAAACCAATATTCTACATGGGTGTAAAACTCCTGATTGCATTCATATATATATCTGTTTTAAAAGATATAGGTAACATAGTACATTACATTGGCTTTTTCAAACACAATAATAATTAAGGTATTTTGCTTCACACATTATCTCAGTATGAAAAAATTATCCATTTTTGCCTATGTGACTTAAACACTTTTTTCAATGTGATCACAAAATAGCTACACATGTTTTTGTTTTGGGTTTTTTTCCTTCAAAAGGCAATCAGGATTAAGTGACCTGCCCAGGATCACACAGCTAGTAAGTGTCAAATGTCTGAGGCCAGATTTGAACTCATGTCCTCATGACTCCAAAGCTGGTGCTCTAGCCACTGTGTCACCTAGCTGCCCCTACACATGTTTTTGTGTTTTTAAATTTTTTTTTTAATAAAACAATTTAAAAAAATACTAATGGTGATTGGTCTATGTGTTTCCTAGTAAAATGTCTTGCTCATTTACCTTTTTAATGAGAGTATAGAATTATATTTTTATGCAATATGAAGGACTGTAACTAGGCACAGAAACACTTAAAAACTTTCCCCCAAATAACCAAATACAAATTGCAGCAATGTCTTACAATTGCCATAGTGCACATTCACCCCACTGAGGTAAAAAATGCTCCTTGTGTATATTTTCTCACTTCAGTGTGAAGTAGGTTGTTAGGGTTTCATTAAATGGCATTTTTTGAAGATTCTATTTCCCTCTTTGGTTCATAGTTCTTAGAAGAGATCTCCTTCTGGAAGCTACAAAGTGCAGGAATATTCTGAATGAGGAAATCTTCTCAAGGACACTTCTCAATGCAATTGTAATGAATAACCAACTACTTCCTTAGCTGTATTACCAGTGTGTTCTGAATCCAAAGTAAGACTGTTTTTCTTGTTTCCATAATTCACCTAATTGTTTTCTAAAATATGAATGTTTCCATCCTTTGTAGTTTCTGTATCAGCAGATAGTACCAACAACCATTTTTTATGGCTGCTTCAAGCCAGTCAAACTGAATGAGATATAACCTCTGTGAAGACTTCTCAGGGTGGTGATGAAAAAACTGTCTCGAAACTAGAGATAGGCTCTGAGAGAATGAACAGGCCATAAGTTTAAATTACCTAAACCTATGGGAATTCGGCCCTAAACACCCTCCTGATTGCCACTGCCACGTCAGCATTAGGTATACTAAATAAGGACGCGTATGTTTGGATAGGCTATACCCTGTTTCCTTGTTCTGTGGGAATGGAAAAGATTTTCATGCCTAGAATGTAAGCCCACCTCCCAGCCAATGGGAGTAAGGGATAGTGGCGGGGTGGGAGTTTCTTGTTTGCCTTAAGATATATAACCTTGCTTTGTTCTTTGTGCCTCACCTCTCTCCTGCTGGTAGTGTACTGGAGGAGTAGATGTCCCTTCCCCCGAGATTGTAATAAAGAGTAACTTTTGCTTCCTTGAGAAGTCTCTGAGTTTGTGTTAGAGTCGCTGTGCCACACAAAACCAACTATCACATATTCTTCAAATTTGCTTTTAAGTAGTCATTTTATTAGAGACATCAACCAAGTGAAATATACTGCTTTTCTTCCTATAAACTGCTAGTGAGCACAGAAAGGTAATCTGCCACCATTCCAAGATCTTCTGTCCTCACCGAAGAGTCTACCAGTTCACTTACGCTTTGTTTCCTCCAAAAAGTTAAAGCTACATTCAACTTCAAATGTTTATTGAAAGGGATTCTGTGCCATTGTTTTATGATCCTGAGAAACCTCAGGTTTCATTTTCTGTCTTTGTGGACACCAGATGTCATAATCTCTTAAATCCTGGAGGCTTGCATTATGGCAGCCCTTCTCAGTGGCAGCGCAAACTGACTAGAGCTTCTCCAAGAGTTCCAGAATGTGGCCCCCAAACAACACCATTCAAAAGCAGCCTAGTAGCCAGGTGGGATAGCAACTTGCCCAGGGTGGGGATACCAATAATTATAGTAGTAATAATAATAATAAGCATTTATGTATCACTTTAAGGTTTGTAAAGCACTTTACAAGTATGTCATTTTGTCTTTCCAAGTACCTATAAGGTAGGTACAATTATTACCCTCCATTTTACAGATGAGGAAATTGAAGCAGGTAGAGGTTAAGTGATTGCCCAAAGTCACATAGCTAGTAAGGATCTGAGACAGGATTTCAACTCATGTCTTCCTAACTCTAGGTTCATGTGCCATCGAGCTAACCTGGTGATGCCTATGATGTATCAAAACATGATAATAATCACTTAATATATAGGGATGAAATCAAATCATATTGCCTCCGCTGTAAAGCACAAGAAATAATTATTTCATCTTGTGAAAAATGCCTTCAAATATATTAGAATGACATTTGAACTCATAAGTTTAAAAAGTTTCTAGTATGCTCTAGGAGAGAATAAAAGTTTTGAGCTTGTATCTGAGGTCCAATTGAACACAATGGATGAAGGCAATACTTACAAATACCTTCCTCTTCTCTAGGCAAGATACACTGACCATAAAACTATTAAGGAGAAGTCTAAAGTTCTGAATATTAAGAGATTGATTAACATCCTGAAGACAAAGTATGAAATATTTTTAGAACAATTTACTACTTCTTCATTACTAATTTTGATATATATTTTTGATGTGAAAATGAATAAAAAAAAGTGTCCAAACGAATGTACAATTTTCACCAAACATAGGATTTATTACTCCAACACAGCTTTAGAAAGATTAACCATTCATCACAAAGGAGGATGAGAGAAATGATTATTTCTTTCGTATTAATAACCAATCCAGGTTTTTTTTTTTTCCTATTTCCTCATTCAAATTCTAGCCTCTCAAGGGGCATTTCCGACCTTGCCCAAAGAATTCATTCCACCCAAAACATCTTATCTACATGGGATTCTTACCCCACCCTTATTCATTGTTCATTGACTAAGTGGAGGAGAGATCCTTTTATATAGATTGCCCAAGGAGGGAATGGTCTGGCCCAGGGGTAGGGGACCTGCGACCTTGAGGTCACATGTGGCCTTCTAGGTCCTCAAATGTGACCTTTTGACTGAATCCAAACTTCACAGAACAAATCCACTTAATAAAAGGATGTGTTCATACAACTTGGACTCAATCAAAAGTCTGCACCCGAAGATCTGGAGGGCCACGTGTGTCCTTGAGGTGCAGGTTCTCCACCCCTATCTAGCTGCAGATGAGTCTCTCTTTGTCCATGAGTGACATAATCAAAGTCATGACTCCAGCCCCTCATTAGAATAAGCCCATCTCTCATTACAATATTCATTCTCTCTTTGATTGTTAACTATTCAGAGTTGATTTCCATCTGCTGGGAACACCCACTCTTCCAAAGGAATATTAGTGTGAATGGCCTCTATGATTCATCTTTGATTTATGAGAGAAAGCCAAATGAGCATCATTTCATTAATTATCTGCTAGCCATTATTAATAAAATTGATTATTAATTACCTAGAAATTATATCTTTCAAATTTTTCATTCATCACAGGGATGAGGATTTATAGACGATTTCAGAGGACACAATAAACTTTAAAATTTACAGAAATTTTTTTTAAATAAACGAACAACTTCACAAAGGGATTTGCTCTATGTAACCAAAGGTGTTTTTTCTTATTCTTTTTAATGAAGCAGTTAAAACAGAATAGTGAATTTTACAAGATGTATTGTAAATAGTGATTTCAATTGTGGAAATAAAAGGCACTCAATAGACAACATTCACATGAGCTTAGTCAACAATATACTGACAAAGAAGTGCTGAACAAATACTAGTCACACAGATTCATTGGTGGAAGTGGAGGGGGTGTGATAATGATTTAGGATCAAGTTACTGTCACCAGAAAATAATAGGAAACGTGTTCTTAAGGAGTCTGGACTTATTGATGGATGAAGATTATGCAATAAAGTGGTAGAAAAGGCAACATAGCACTACAAATTACAAAAATTTAAATAATTAGAATACATACCAGATACCTTGAAAAACAATTAAATTCAATCGTTCAGTTTAAATATCAATAGTTCACTATTGTTTAAAAACTAGCAGGTAATAAATTCCCAGAGAAATAAACACTAACCACCAAAGTACTTCTAGAATTCAGTAAATAAACTGTCTTGGAATCAGAGAATCATTAAAGACAATCATTATGAACAACCATCTGGACATAACATTGATCCATAAATATTTAAGAATAATATTTTTAATAAATGATACTATAGCAAATTCTCATAATATCTAAACTACAGGGCATTAAGAAACATTTAAAATATAAAGACCTAGCAGAAGAAATCAAAATTACATGGGAAGAAGATTACACATATCAACCATATTATCTTGTCTGCAATTGGGGTTAAGTGACTTGCCCAGAGTCACACAGCTAGTGAGTATCAAGTGTTTGGTCTGAGGCTGGATTTGAACTCAGGTCCTCTTGACTTCAGGGCGAGTGCTCTATCCACTGCACCACATATGCTTTCAGGGAACCTGTAGGAAAGAAACTTACATTCCAATACTTTTATTTAATTTGTCCACCAATGAACAATTCATAGAACAATAAATTTTGAGGAATCATAGCAGTATAGCAACTTGTTCCAGGACTGTTTCTCTCTAAACCCCATTTAAAAAAAAAAGAGGAGAAAAAGTTGACTAACAAAAACAATAAAAATAACTGCCCAAATCAAAACAACAATATGATGATCCATCACTTAGCCTTGCTTCTACAGCTAGATATTCACATATCACTATAACTTTAAACCCTCAGTGTGTTAGGTGCTGAACTAATGGCAATATCCTCTTAGTTTAAGTTCAATTTAGTGACAAAATGAGACTCTTGAAAGCCATTGAATAGTTAACACAGCAAGGATATGCAATATGTATACTGGAGAACTTAGCTTCTCTTGATGTAGTCCCCTTATTTGTGTATGGAAAATCATCTAGTCAGCGGGGCAGAGAATAGTGATTCAGGTACTCTTCAGAAAGCCATTGTAGGAGTATTCCATGTGGGTCAGATTTTTTATGCCCATAGGTGATCAGGAAGCTTCATCTAGGGAAGCTAAACCAAACAAGTCCAGTGACAACTTTGTTACTTTTTAGGGAAAACTAATTCCTATTACCCTCTCCCTAGTTGATCACTTAACCCTGTTTGCTTCAGTTTCCTCACCTGTAAAATGAGCTGGAGAAGTAAATGGCAAACCACTCTGGTATCTCTGCCAAGAAAACCCCAAATGGAGTCACATGGAGTCGACTGAAAAAAGCTATTTAAACAAATTCCCACCACCAGGAAATGGGGCAATCCTGGTCTTCTCACAAGGTGGTTCAAAGCAGTTAAAATAAAGCACTAATAAATGAAAAAAGACTATCCAGTTAACTAGTACCAGATAGTTTTGATGATTGCTGCTTTATAATATGATTTGAGATATTATCACTCTGTTATTCCTTTTTTTCTTATTTCCTGTGATATTCTCTATGCTTTGTTCCTCAATGCTAATTTGTTTCTACCTAGTTGTTTTCATGTTGTATTCCAATTAGACCATGAGCTCCTTGAGAACAAGGATTGTCTTTTGCTTTTATTTGTATTCTCAGCACTTCACACAAAGCCTGACACATAGTAGGCACTCAATAAATGTTGGTGGGATAACTTATTATTTTGTCTAACTCCACAACATGTCTCTGTGTAATTTGATTAGTGTAGCAATGCACAGTGTTAGTATGTGTAATTTCTGTAGTATCATTATTTTTCTTCTATAGACAAAGTCCAATCATGAACAAGTGATATTCCAATAATAACTTGAGCATTCTTAATTTCTTCAAAGTATGTTTTTAATTCTATTTATGTCTTGGTATATCAACTCTTGAATATTGTGCTAATTGTGTAATCTTAAATAGAATTTCCCTTTCTTATTACTTCCTCCTGGATTTTGTTATTGCAATATAGAAACGTTAATTCTTTTGGGGGATATTTATTTTGCGTCCTGATCATTTATTAAAGCTGCTATTTCTTTGCTGATTTTGTTTCTTTTTTTAAATGAACCATCATATTGTCTGCAAAAAAGGGTTATTTTGTCTCATTTTTGCCAATGTTTATTCCTTTAATTTCTTTATTCCATTTTGTTATTATCACTAATTTTTCTAGAGCTACATCAAATAATAGTGGTGAAAAGGAACATTCTTGCCTCACTCCTATATTTATTGGGGAAAAAAAAGGTTCTATTATTTTTTCATGGCAAATAATTCTACCTTTTGATTTTAGATGGATTTTTTATTATTGTAAAATGCTCTCTAGATTGGATTCTTCTTTCCCTCCTACCTCCAACTCTATTGGGTTGAAAGTGTGATCTGAAGCTCAGCTAATCCTTCTGGGACTTGGATTTTTTTTTGCTTACCTTTCTAGCCAAGGAATACTTGTGAGGCTGGGGCAGGAGTGGATTACAGAGTTCAGCAGTGGGGTTGTAAAATGAAAATTCTCTAAAAGAGAAGAAGATGAAGACAAAGATTGGAGTGGTAATGGGAAAGAAATGCTGTGATTATGGTATCAGGGACTTTGAACTAAGGGTAAATAGAGAAGTCTTCTTTCTCTTGGTTTTCTCCCTATTCCCCCATCAAATAAACTTTTATGATCTATTGTCTGGTTATGAATTACCTGTTCTTTACCTGACTCCTTCCTCTCTCTCCATCTTTCTCTCTCTTTCTCCATCTCTGTCTCTTTCTGTTTCTATCTCCTTCTGCTGCTCCTTGCCTACCCATTTCTCTTCGACTGGGTCTCACGACCTTGCTATCCCATTCAGGTTGGAAGTCATAGGCCAGTTTCAGTGCTGGTCAGCATCTAAACTTTCCCCTGCTCTGCTTCTGATCCGGTCAGCCCAGAGGCCTTAGATGTATGCATTTCATTGTATTTAATTTTAAAAGCATACAAAGAAGATGGTGTTACTAGCTGGGAAGTGGGGTGTGACTTCATAGGATATAAACTTGGAACTCTCCCTTTCCTTCATTGGTGATTTAAATGTTACCTGGGAAAGTGAGATTTAGATAATATTGATTTTATTTACTTTCATGAACAAACTGTAAATCTCATAACTGACAGAGAACCCAGGGTTCTTTCTTTTCCTCTAGACGGAACCTCAGTTGTAATGACATGTGTTCCATAAGTTCCTGAAGCTGAGCATATTTGCTATCTCCAGTCTCAAGAGAGAGGGGAGAAAATAGTGGGAAGCAAGGATGGGATTAGAAGAAAAAGTCTTACCTAGAGTTTCTCATGATAGGCAGAGATGTTGTGATCTATGAAGATTTTGACTATGCCTCTTTCTAGAAAGGTGGGGAGAATCAGGAGAACACAAACAACTGGTCAAAACTTTGATATCTAGTGGTTATATCACTAAAAATGGCTTTTCTATATCTATATTTTGTAGGGTTTTTAGCATAAATTGGTACTGTGCTTTGTTCAAGAAAAAAAAAACCAACTTTCTGTACCTAGAAATTTACTCACGTCATTTTGGATATAATTGGTTTTTAGTATGATTAATTATATTATAGTAATTGTTTTCCTATTACTGAACCATCCTTGCATCCACTGCTGTTATTAACAATCCAATTTGGAACAAAAGTAGCTCTCATTGGGTAGCTGCCATCTACACCGCCTGGCTCTCTTTCTCTCAACTTATTCTAGCACAGATATTCTTAATCCATTTTTTGCATCATAGATTCTTTTGGTAGTTTGGTTAAGCCTATTGACCTTGCCTCACAGTTACATTTATTGCCAAATTCATAATTAAATGAAGCACAATATTGTGGTTAGAGCATAGTGAAAATGAAGATGTGATTGCTTTCCCATTTAGGTTTAAGGAGTCCCAAAATCTATCCATGGACCTCAGGTTAAGAACCTTTGCTCTAGCACAACCCCATAAAGATTCACTTTATGACCCCTCTTCCTTTAGTAATGGGGAGAATACGAACCTTACCAAGGGCAGCCCCAGTCACAGAAAATTAATAAAGAATTGTTCTTATGTTCTTATCATATTCTATATTGGGAGAAACATACTTATCAAATTGATAGAGGCTTTTTTTCTGGTTATATTCCATTACAAACTAAGAAAATGGCAGCAGAATCCTCATAACCATTTGAGACACAGAGGCCACAAATCTCCTGTGTGCCATCATCTTGTATATAGAGGAAGGATTAAAACACTTTCAATCTGACATTTCATGCAATGAAAAGTTATCAAGGCCAGGGCTGTGCACTTTTGGAGGGGACAAAAAAGTCCTCTTTCCAGAGGTACTTTTATGATTTGTCTATGGATTTATGGTAAATTTATGATGAGATCAGGATTATACCTCTTAGTCCTGGGCTCACTATGATCTATATATACTCACTATGACATATAGACTTGAGCTTCATTTCACCTCTGGGCAAATGCAAATCAATCAATCAATCAATCAATCAATCAAATAACCCAGCAGTAATAGGAGCTTTTTGAATTAGAATTTAATCTTAATATAGCTAAAAATGTGACTTGGTCAATTGTTACAGTACATAATTTGAGCTCCATGGACATGATATTATAATAATAATAATAATAATAACAATAATATATCTCTTTAAATAGAAGATAAAATTAATATGTAGGGAATGAGAGTTGCTTGAAGCACGTAGTGGAGAGCCATGTATCACAGAAATAAAGCACTTTAGAAGCTGCTTAGGGAACATCAAATTTCCTCTATCGTATTAGACCATCGAGGTGACAAATCAGGCCTGACAGGGTTGGACAATCTGATGCAGAGCAGCTGGTTTTTGTCATCTGAGTTGGAGTGTTGTATTGAACACAGCCAGAAGCCAAGTTATATTCAAAGATAATCCTCTAAGAAGATTTTGGTGATTTCGCAGGAAAGCAATGGTCCTTTTACATACTCTGTTGCAAAAGCAAATACTGACTAGATTTTCTAAAATCATCATCCCATTGGGGAATATTTCTTATTAGAACCATTTGCTGAAGCATGCATAACAAAGACCTGGGTTTCTAAGTGCTCCAGGGTGCCCCCTAGTCATCACCTGAGGCAGTCAAATGTTTAGGAAAGAATTTTGGACTGAGAATTGGGTTTAAGTTTTTGTGGTCACTAAATAGCTGTGTGATCTTAAGTAAGGCATTAAATCCCTCCCAGCTTCTCTTTTCTCACCTGTACAATGAGAGGGTTGGACTAAATGATCTCTAGTATATTCTTCATATCTAAAATTCTGTGAGCATTATAAATAATTAAATAGTTATCTGTATATAATTTCACTTTACATCTGTTGTTGTTGTTCAGTCATTTGAGCTGTGTCTGACTCTTTGTGACGCCATGTAGGGTTTTCTTAGCAAAGATACTAGAGTGGTTTGCCATTTCCTTCCCCAGCTCATTTTGCAGATGAGAAAACTGAGGCAAATAGAGTTAAATGACTTGTCCAGGGTCACACAGCTAGTAAGTGTCTGAGGCTGGATCTGAACTCAAGTTTTTTCCGACTCCAGTCCTGGCACTCCATCCACTGTGCCACCTAGCTGCCCATTTTAGATCTAGCACTGTATAAAACTAACATAAAAAGTAAAGCCATGACTTTTTGGTACAAAGGAAAGAGCACTGGATATGACATCAACGAACCTGAGTTTGAATCCTGGCTCTAAAACTTACTATCTTGTAAAACCTTGACAATAAAGCACTATCTCTCTTGGTTCATTTATAAAATGAGAGATTATAATCTCAGGAGGGTAACAATGTTATCAAAACAAAGTATAAATGGAACTATGTGCCTTTCATTTTACATAGGAGGAAACTGAGACCCAGATAATATAAGTAAATCATTCAATACACACACATATACTGAGTATATCTATATATACTATATACATATTGCCATGTATCCCATCACCACCTCCCCACCCCCCATTTCTACTCTCTTCCAGTCCAGATTACTTTTGTAAAATAATTTTACATACACACATATATGTATATATATGTGTGTACACATACACATATACATATACATATACACACATACATGCACACACATATGTGTGTGTGTGTATATATATATATATATATATATATATATACATATACCTATTTCTTTCTAATGATAGCCATCTCTTGAGTGGAGGGGGAGAGGGAAGAAAAAAAAGAAAATCACATGATAATTTTTTGTGTATTTGAAAAGAATAGAAAGTTGTACATAGTAGATTTGCAGTTTCATATGCCTTCATCTTTTTTATTGTACTATGTCATAGAAATGCTTGTTTTATTCCATAAATTAAAAATAAAATAAAACAAATAATGTAGTAAAGGAGCAATGTTTTCCATTTTATGAATGGAAGCTGTGACCCTACACCAGTTACCCACCCGTGTAGTCCTTTGTATACTATTGCCTTGATTTTCCTGGAAGAATAGAGAGACAAGGGTGTGCCGCAGGACCTGAGTTCCAGCTTCCAGAAGTTAGAGCAATAGATGCTGGCCAGCAGCTAGGGTAGTCCTTGTTGCTGGCAGACTTCACTTGGTAGTACCAGAAAAATAAAAGAGAAGATGGATGAAGACCAAAGGAAAAGTCTTCTCTCCCACATGCCTGTGAGAGAACATAGCATCCTCTCAGCTTTGAAGCAAGGTGCAAAGCCCATTCTTTTGAGCACTGAGTTATATAATTAAATGAAGATGAAGATGATTCAGCTCTGCCACAAGTGGAAAAACACACCTAAATATAATTTTACAAGTGGCTCCACTCAGTGGTGTTGCACAACTGAATTAGCTTTTTTCAAAACACCCACTTGAAAGTACAACAGATGGTCAGTACTTATGCTCCAGAACATAAAAGTTCTACTTTAGGGGTAGATGAGGCTGAGATAAACAGGATGGAATGAAGATTGACTTCTAAGGGAATCATTTTTTCACTCTATCCTACCTCATGCCACAGCCCTTTTCTGACAACTTCAGAGATGAAAGTCCTGATATAATTTTAAATGCTAAAATTTCGGCTTTCCTATTACTATTCATTCTCACAGCATGGAAAATACACATAATTTCCCACAAAGAAAAAGGGAGGATGGATAATGACTAATAGGAGACAGTGTGTACAATTGGTGAAAAGCCTGCCTCTGGAATTGCAGAAATCTCCATTGTATTTCATAAAGATTGATTTCTCCCCAGAGAAGCTGCCTTGTAGAGGCAGATTCTAACAGTGGAGAATATTGAAATTAGAAATTCTCAGAAGAATTGGCCAAGTGTGTGTGTGTATGTGGGGTAGGGGGTGGAGAATAAGAGAGGGAGGGGAAAGGAGAGGGAGGTAGGAAGAGAGAGACAGATACAGAGACAGAAACAAAGACAGAGGCAAAGAGACAGAGACATAGAGAAATGGACAGAATCAGAGACAGAGAAAGATAGACAGAGGCAGGGGCTGACTGTTGCCTTGCTGAGTAGCTTTTGGAAACTTGTGCTTTTTTATTTAACATTTTTTTTTTTTGGCCTTGGCAATTCATCACAATCTTTAGCTAAGGTGTGGTGAACTTGAGAAATGTGTGGGTGAATGGAGCACCCACCTTAAGCTATCTCTCATGGAGCTTTTGAGTACTTTTGAGCTTAGAGTACTAAAAGGTAAGAAAACATTGTAAAAAAATGATATAAAAAAACAGAGAAAAAAATGAGAGATCCAGACAACTGGCGCTGTAACCTCACCAAAAGGAAGAGCTGCCCCACAGGGCTTGCTTTGGATGCTGATGCTTTCATTTTCAGCATTGCATCTTTGGGAGCGTATTTTAAGATGCTTTACCAACCAGCAAGTGTTCTGAGAAGCTTTTGTTTCTGTATTTTCACAGACAAGGAGCTAAGCTAATTGAGAGAGTGACCCAAATTTGTGACTATCACACGGCAACACAATTGGCTGCTACTTCTGCAACCTCCACATGACTGTTCATGTCCCATTTCCCAGTTTCTCATTAGATCCATGAAGAGACTTCCCCAACTTCCACATAATCAGTAAAATATCATATCCCCTGCTTTAAGTGGTCCAGTGCAATATAGAGCTCTATGAAGAGGAATTTCAAGGGGTTAAACTGTTATCAGAAGTGCTCTACTAATAAACACATGGCTTAGCCAAACAATTATGGTCCCCCCCAGGTCAACACATGAGATTCTTTTTGGTAGCATTTTTATAATTGGAATATTGCAGGGTCTCACAAGTAGTCTACCTTAGATGTACAGTTAGTAAGGACTGAAAGTTCAAATTGGGCCCAGCAAATCCTGAAATGCTTCCCTGTCCCCTTTCTAAAGTTAGGTTTTTAGCAGAGAGCATTTGAAATCATCAACAAGATTCAATGTGTGGGAGATCCCAACCCCTCTACACAGACACAGATACACGGAAGAGGGAGGGGGCAATTAAGGTTAATGATAATTGTATTGAATTTGACAACGGTGGCAGGGGAGGGGGAGGTGTGGGGGATGTCAGGGAGACTTTATCTCAAAAAGGGCATTTTTTTTTCCATTTAAGCTACATATCTCTTCTTTTTTCTTGATCAGAGCTTTCAATCTCCTTCATGATGAATAGATAGCCAGAAAAATTCCTATCCTCCCAATGGGAATTATGTTTGTAGGAAAAAGTAATTTGTGCAAGAAAGCAAGTTGATTTGAGGGAGGGCAACAAGGAACAGAGGCACTTGGAAAAGAGCTGGGGGTGCTGCAGTGCATACTATGAGTAGGTGACCTGCCAAACACAGTTGTTGCTATGGACAGAATGCTTCAGATAGGCAAGCTGATAATAGAGGGAATCCACATGAGTGGGTTTGCAGCCAGGTGTCCCCCATTCCCCCTATCATCAGCTTGTTTATCTGTCACCTGGGTTGGGGTTGATTTTTCCCCCATCTTGGGGTTGACTTTTTCAGACAGTTCTGGATTTACTGCTTTCTATACTTCTATCTTTAGGGTGAAAGGTGATTACTAATGGATATACCCTTCCATCGTAGAGCTATGGGTGGGTCTTTTCATTATGCACAATTCTCCATGGGTGTCTCTGATTGGTATGTCATGACACTATCATGGAACAGTGAGGGAGACTCATAAAGCACCACTGAAGGGAGGGTTGGTGTGGAAAGACAAAGAGAAGGGTATGAAATGAAATAATACACGGACCATTTAGAAAATTCACAGAAGGAATGGGGCGAGGCTCTTACTGGAAACTCTCAAGAATAAAAATGGGGCTGGTTAATTTTTATTTTTTTCAAATGCAACCAGCTGCTCATTTGTATTGATAAGTGACTGAAGAATGAGACATTTCAACATGGAAAGATTCTCCAAGAAAAAAATAAAATAACATGTTGAGCCAGCAACCAAGAATAGACAATTTTTGTTGTTGTTGAATTATGTCTGACTCTTTGTGACCTCATATGGGATTTTCGTGGCAAATGTACTGGACTGGTTTGTCATTTCCTTTACCAGTGGATTAAGGCAAACAGAGGTTAAATGACTTGCCCAGGGTCACACAGCTAGTGACAGTCTGAGGTCAAATTTGAACTCAAATCTTCCTGACTCCAGGCCCAGCACTCCATTTGCTGTACCACCTAGATACTTCCAAGAATAGACACTATTCTGATTTTAATAAACTAGGGACACTTTCCAGGTTTTTATATTTAACTTTGGTGGGTCACAATACTGTCACAGAACAGTGAGGGAGTGTCTTAAAGTAACATTAAGTGTAGTTGGAAAAGAAAAGCAAAGAAAGGGGGAACTAAAAGAAAAAAATATGGCCTATTTGGGAAATTCAGAGCACGTACAGGGGCCAATGGAAACTCTCAAGAATGGATTTGGTGCTACCAGATGAACCGGTGCTCTTTTGTTTTGGAAATTTTTAATTTTCCAATGTAACAAAAGACTCATTTGTATTGGAATGGGAGAAAAAGATCCCTGCAAAATTACAGAAAAACTCTGACTTTCTTCAACCAATATATGTGAATCCCTATTTTAGTTGTCTCTTCGACACCTGTGTAGTTGCCTATTTGTCTTCTGTGTCTTAAAGTTTAATTCCACTTAACAAATATTAAAGTCTGTATTAGGTGCCAGGCTTTGTTCCAGGCACTGGTGAGGGACAAAGACAAAAATAAAATACAACCTGACATCAATGTGTTTACATTCTGGTACTTGGGGGCAAAGGGCAAGGAAACAGTATGTACCTAGATAAGTATATGCAAAGTGTGTGCAAAATTAATGCAAAGTAATTTTTGGTGGGTAGGCACCTATAGCTAGGAGGATCAGAGAATTTATCATGTAGAAGGTGGCATTCAAGTAGTTTTACATTCCATTGAGGAGACAATATGTACATATTTAAGAATAAACAAAATACATTCAAAACAAACATAAGGCAATTTTTGAGGGGAAATTTAAAATATATACAAAGTAAATATAAATTCATTTCAGGGAAAGATGGTGTGAAGTGTTAACAACTTGTGATAGCAGCTGAGACTTCCTGCAGGTGTTGTTCATTTACTCCAAGCTTTTGGAAGATGAGGACCTTTGTAGTTAAGTATTTTTCATCATGATGGTTATAATTAAATTATTTTTGGGAGTAAAAAAAAAATTCTACTCTGTATGCCATTGAGGGGCAGCTAGGTGGTGCAGTGGATAGAGCTCTGGGCCTGGAGTTAGGAAGACTCATCCTGAGTTCAAATCTGACCTCAGACACTTACTAGTTGTGTGACCCTGGGCAATTTACTTAACTGTGTGCCTCAGTTTCCTCTTCTGTAAAATGAGCTGGAGAAGCAAATGACAAATCATTGCAGTATTTTTGCTAAGAAAACCTCAAACGGCATCACAGAGATTTGGACAGGGCTGAAAAATGAAACAACAATAAAATGCTTTTGTACTATGTCTCCCTTTCCTAGAACCTTCCATCCTCATCTAGTCTCTTTCAAAGCTCAAAATCCCATACCGCCAAATACTTCCCTAATATTCAAGATGCTAGTGCCTACCTTTAAAAAATGACCTCATTTATATTTTGTAAATACTTTTATATTTCTGTGTTGTCTCCCCCAATGGAATGTGAGGTCCTTGAAGACAAAGACTCTTCCATTTTTGTCTTATCTATTGTAGGTGCTTAAAAAATATTGGACGAATAATTCATCGCATTTCTTCATAAATACAATCTGTGAGGGAAATCAGGGTGATGTATTTTAACTTCACTTTAGACTAATGACCAATGCAGACATTGGTGACTTATAGAATTGTATCAGATGGCAATCCAAGATAGTTTTTCGGTGATGAGGTTTTGTTATTTTTTTTTTTTACTGCCACAAGTTACCAAGGCAAACATTGATGGAGTTTGCCCTCCGACCTTCCTGGTGCCCATGATGTTGTATGCTTCCCTCCCCGCCCAATTCCACTCCCACCAACTCCTTTTGAAAAGGCATCTTTTCTTAATAATCTATTATTAAAGATCTAGACTACTATTAAGAATCTCAGAGCTACCTAAGGCATAGAAACTGGGCAGTCTTGTCTAGAGTCATTATTTATCACTTGCAGTCATTCTTAGCTTCTAAACAATTCAGGCCAGCTCCCTTACTGCCATTTTCCTTCCTGCCACCTGCAGATAGACACAGAATGGTTGCCCCTTGTCTCTCGATCAAGTTTCTGCTGTCCTGGAAAGAGAGGGATATGATATGACCTTTGCACCAGTGTTGGAGGATATGAAGCAGAAGCATATATGTTTACATTTACATCTCTCTCTCTCTCTCTCTCTCAGTATATAATTGCTTTTCAGGCACTTATACCTTATTGTGAATTACATAAATGAGATAATCAGGTTACTTCCCTCAAAATGGCTGCCTAAGAGAAGCCAACTGAAGAAATATTGGAGGAGAAAGGCAAGGGAAAAAGAGATAATTTCAAAATTAACAATAACTCTAGTTTGTGCCAGCAAACAAGGAAATATCATAAGATCATTGATTTAGGACTAGGAGAAGCTTAAAGTTCATCTAGTCCTATACTATCATTTTACATAGGAGGAAACTGAGGCCCAGAGAATATAAGTAACTCATTCAAGGTCACCTAGGTAGTAAATGGCATGTATACATACACACATATACCATACACATACACACATACACATCACCTATCTAAATCTATCCATGTAATATATATCCATTAATATAGTATATTGACAGTATATATCTATATGTGTATACATGTATATGTACATATTTATATATGTATGTTGTATATACATATGTATGTGTATATATTAATGTATATGTGTATTGTACACCTCTCTCTCTATGGGTGTATATGTAGGTATATATATAATGTGCATAATGTACATGTAGGCATATATAATGTATATATATGTAATGTATAATGTATGTGTATATATATGTGTATATACTATCGGCTCTATTAATTCCAACGGGGTTGTTATGGCTCTCCATACAGCTGCTCTCCATATGCTTTGTACACACATCTTTGCTCCCTCTCCACTGGAAGGGGCAGCTCCATTGACCATAATATCTCTAGCTGAGTGCCTTCAAGTATTACTTCCTCTCTTGTGCTTGAGTTTCAGAGTATGGTAATATTTTGGATCTGGGCTCAGAAGATGAAGTCTAAGAGAAAGAGGACCATAGGCCAGGAGTCTCCTATCTACTATTTATGTGACTTTAGGTGAATTATTTATTTTCTCTGGGCCTCAGTTTCCTCATATATAGAATACATGACTTTACATATCCATCTCCTCTTGACCCCATTTGGGGTTTTCTTAGCAAAGATACTGGAGTGCTTTGCCATTTCCTTAATCAGCTCATTTTCAAATGAGGAAACTGAGGCAAATGGAGTTAAACATCTGTCCAGGGTCACATAACTAGTGAGTGTCTGAGACCAGATTTGAACTCATGAAGAGGAGTCTTGGACTTTAAGCATTCTCTTACTCCCAAATCAATCATCTCATGATATTTCCTTGTTCTCCACTTGCACAAGCTAGAGCTGTTGATAACTTTGAAATTACCTCTCCTTTCCTTCCCTTTCTCTTCTAACATTTCCTCAGTTGGCTTTTCTCAGCCAGCTATTTTGAGGAAAGTAACCTGATTATCTGATTTATGTAATTCACAGACCTAGCTCTCTCAGGGAATATTTTTATTTTAAACTTAAAGCTTATTCACCCAAATGAATATCTAATTGGTATAATGTCCAGAAAATATATTTTTGATGCAGGGTACTTCTTCCATGCCCCTTACCTACTGGTCCACCCTCCCTCAGGCTAGAACAAATAAGGACCAGCAACTTGGTAGCACCCACTTATGAAAGGCTGCAGAACTCTAGTTTAATGTGATGCTTTGTAATATAGTGAATTTGTAAATATTTTTGTTCAAATCTCTTTGCTTTATCCAGAGACCAGAGAAAAATAAACATATAGATTTAAATATGGAGAGAATGGAATCAGAGCCAGGGGCAGTAGAGGAGGAGGGAAGCGGGGGCAGAGACCAGGATCAATTAGGTGTAACACATAAAGAAGGTCTCAGGCTCACAAAGAAAAAAAAAAGAAATTGAGCTAGAGAAAAAGTCAACAACAACACAAATGTAAGTTGTCATGGTAACATCCGTTGGTAGCAGGCAATTGGATTTTGGAAACTGAAACTGGGGCCAGACTTGATGGTAAGAGAGAGAAAAAGGGGATGATGCCATAGAATGAAATCAGAGACCCAGGAATGAATCAAAGCACTCTGCTTTAGTTGTGCAGTGTTGGCCTTGAAAAATATTTACAGTATTTGTGTGTGTGTGTGTGTGTGTGTGTGTGTGTGAAGTACATCATGTTTATGTTAAAGATCCACGCTTGAAAGACCTGAAATGCAGATCTGTGCAACCAGGAGGTCTATGAGTAAATGTGTTAGCATCTTTCTTTTGTGGCATTACGGTGTTCGTGACTCATGCTGCATAACAATGTGTTAGGTGGGTGTAATCTCTTTTAAAATATTTCAAAGAAGAAAAGCTAGAGCATGTGCATGCATAAAGAGACATGTTTTGATGCAAAATAATATTCATGTATATTGGTGCAAAAATGTACACACACGTATGTGCATGGGTGAATTATTGCTATGCCTAACTAGTAAGTGTAGGAGGATAGGTTGTCGTGATTTTTCTTATCATGATATCCTATTATATACATTGACTGTAGGTAGCAGAATACATGGAGGCAGTCTAGTCTCCAATTCTTCTGCTTTCTGACTGATAGAAAAATCTTAAAATTAAATGATTACACAGCTATACTGCACTTCACATAAGGTCTTTGAAAGAGAGTTGTTATGATGGTTTTGCAGATGGAAAAAGCTGAGACCCAGAGGAAGAAAAGTAATTACTCACAATCACATACAAATCTAAATGACTTGATTCAGAACCACAGGTTAGCTCTCTGTTCTGGCTAAAATCTCATCAAGCCTGCAGGATCCCATCAGCCTTGGGTGTAGACTTGTGTCTGACTCTTCCTGACCCCATTTGGGGTTTTCTTGGCAAAGATACTGAAGTGGTTCGCCATTTCCTTCTCCAGTTTATTTTACAGATGAGGAAACTGAGGCAAACAGTTTTAAGTGACTTGCCCAGGGTCACACAGCTAGTAGGTGTCTGAGGCTGGATTTGAACTCAGGTCCTCCTGACTCCAGGCCCAGCAGTTCATCCACTGCACCACCTAGCTGCCCTGTCACCACCCTCTGTCCCTCTGTTTGGAGCCATGAACTCCAGTAAGGAGGGAGCTCGACTCAGCTCAGAACATCTTCTCATTTCTCACCTGGCTACATTATTTTGGGACTTCTCTGACCCCTCCCTCCTCCAGCTTACTCTCCTGCCTTCCCTTCCCATTTCTCCCCTTCTTTCTCCCTCTATCCCTTTTCTGTGTATCTTCCGCCATTAGATTGGGGGAAGCTCCTTAAGGGCAAGGATTGTCTTTTTTTTTTTTTTTTTGAAATATTTGTATCTCTAGTGTTAGTACAGTGCCTGGAATATAACAGGTTCTTAGTAATTGTTAATTTAGGGCAGTTAGGTGGCACAGTGAATAGAGCTCCAGCCTTGGAGTCAGGAGGACCTGAGTTCAAATCCCGCCTCAGACACTTGATACTTTTGGGCAAATTACTTAACCCCAATCACCTCATCAAAAAACAAAAATAATAACAATTGTTAATTGACTGACTAGGATAGGGTAATTTAACCCAACTCTGAGGAAACTGAGGCCCATGAAACTATTCCCTATATTTTTAAAATTAAGCCTACAGCAAAAATCCTAAGAAAAAGGGTTTTCAGAAAATTAAGGAAAAAGTTAAAATAACTGAAATGATTTCAATAGAAAAATATTTCTTGTTAGGTGTTTTTATGTGTAGGGTCAGCATGATGCTGTGGCAAGACTTCAGAATTAGAAAACCTGGATTTGAATCTTGGCCCTGTTACTGACTCTTGACCTTGGGGCAAGTCATTTCATCTCTCTAGGCCCCAATTTTTTTACCTGTAAAATGAGGGAGGTGATCCCAAAAGTCCCTTCAAGCTGTAACATTGAATGAAGAATAATATAAAGTAAAGGCTTGATTCCCATATCTAGGTTAAAAACTATTATAGCAAATTAAATTAGCACAAACTTAAAATGGCAAATGATACTCCTTCCCTTCCAATCAAAACCTTTCTGAAACTTTTTTTAATCATAAGATGAATGATTTTCAAACTAGGAACTGTAGGACAAACAGTATCAAAAGAGAATTGCTGTTCAAGCTAGGTGAGAAGAGATCGAGATCATAACTATTTGAAGTGAGTTCAAATTTCTGGTCCTGGGCAAATTTTATCCCAGGATATTGAAGGAACTTACAGATATGATGATTAAGCCAATAACCATAATCTTTAGTAAAGTGAAAACAAGGAGAAAGCCCAGAAGAATGGAAATGACTACAATTTGTCTTGATTTTAAAAATGGGGAAACTGGTAGGTTGTGGAAATAATAGATAAGTAAATTTGATGTCAATCCTTGCCAAAATTCCAGAATAGATTGCTGAATTGACTTGAATATAGGTTGTGTCTGGAAATAATATATCACTTTAAAATATGATTTCTTTGAGAGGGAAAAAAATTATTGCCTATGGATGTATATAGCTATTCTCACTTACGTATATGCATAACATTAGTGTATGTGGATAAGTGTGTGTGTGTATGGTATATGTATGCATGCATGTATCTCTAAATGTGTTAATGTATTCCTATGTAATATATGTATATGCACATGCATATGTATGTATATTATGTGTATGCAAATATATACTCAAATATCTGATCCTAGAAAAATTATGGAAGGAATTTACATACATGATCACTTACATAATAGGCAGAATCTTTAAGAATTCATGGAAAACATGGAGAAAGCCCCAGTATAAACATGTACATAAAATATACATACATTTTCCTTTCTATAAACTGACATTTTAAGGCTATACAGCATATCCAGAGAGAGGTTATATATCTAGACAAAGAGAATAATCTGTTCTGGAATTATAGCAAGAAACAACACCAAATTTACTTCCATGAACTCATTCACAAACATATATACATAATAAAAAATAATTCCACTTATACTGTAGGTTCATATTCAATTATTATGCAAGTTAAATTTTGGGGAAAAGTACCACCTATATTCTGGCTAATTTAGTATTTTGTGTATTTTTTTTTTTGTGAGCAATTTAAGACTTGGTGGTAACTAAATGTCAATATGGGTTCAGTAAAATCAAGTCATATTAAGCTAACTCCATTTGTCTTTCTAAAAATAGGATTATTTAGTTGGTAGATCAGAGGAATAACATAAACATTAGACTATGAGTTCCTTGAAAACAGGGCTGTCTTTTGCCTTTTTTTTTTTTTCAGTCACTGGGGGAGAGGGTAATTTCAGCAAGATGGTTGAATAAAAGGTTTTGCTGAAGTCCATATCCCCCTCTTTACTTGAAATCAGCCCCAAGTAAAACACAAACACAACCACTAAATGAGTGGATAGGAACAAAATACTCCCAAGTAAATCCCCACAGGAAAATCAGCAGACTAAAGAAATGACTACTATCTGAGAAAAATTCTAAATACAGTGAAAAAATTCTACAGACTAAATGAGTATAAAGCAGAAACCTCCAAAAAAAGAGAATGATTTTCCAATGAGTATAGTTAGAAACCCAGAAAAAAAATAGAATTACAGAAGAATACTGAGGGTCACCAGAAAGTCTAAAAAAATATGGAAGGAATAGATAAGGAATGAAATTAGAGCTCTTACTGAAAAGCTAAAAATGAGAATTAATGGCTTACAGAACATTCTGGAAAGAGTCATTAAGCTGTGAACACTTGAAACAAAAGAATAGAGGAAATTGAGTTAAAATACAGTGATATCACAAGAATTTTTAGACTAACGTCAAAAGATAACATAACTAGAAGGACGTAAGACTTTTCTTTTTAAAATAAATTAACCTGGGGCAGCTAGGTGGTATGGTGGGTAGAGCACCAGCCCTGGAGTTAGAAGGACCGAGTTCATATTCAGCCTCAGACACTTGACACTAGCTGTATGACCCTGAGCTAGTCACTTAACCCCAACTGCCTCAAAAAAAAAAAAAAGAAAAAAAGAAAATGAGTTAACCTTGAGAACAATATCAAAGAGAGAATGGGGGGTGGGATCATTGGCTTCACAGAGAAACAAAAGGAACTAAAGGGTGAAATCATTAAAAAATTGTCTGGATTTTTGTAACCAGAGGGCAAAATGCAGATTTTTTTTTAAGATCCTCAGGATGCCATCAAAGAGGAAACCCATATTTAGCTCACAAATAATGAGGTTGAAATGTTCCATAACTCTGAGGTCAAACAGAAAACATTTCAAATAACCAGAAAGAGAAAAACTGCATGTCAAAGAACTTTAATCAGACTGACCCAAGACTACTTACTATTATTAAGAAAGGAAAAGAAAAATTAAAATATGATTTTTTGAATATCAAGGAAGAGACAAATAAAATTAAAAATAAAAATACCATTCAACTTATATGTAAAAAAGCTGTTCATTTTAAAAGACCAAGGCAATTGAAAAAAAACATTAGGTAATTTGATTAAAAAAGGGGAGAAGAAATTCAAATTACCAAGTTTGACAATGAGAAAGGGGAAATTCTCAATGAATGGAGAGGAAATAAAGAAATCTATTAGAAACTAATTTACATGAGAATGTACAAATAGGCATAAATAATGAAATGGATATTTATTTTAAAAAATAAAATACCCAGATTAACAAAATGAAAAATAAGTAGTATAAACAAATTGATCTCAAAAAGATAAAATGCCAAAAAAGCTGTACTACAAGGTGATAGGCATATTGTACCCCGCTTTCATCAAACATTGTCTGGTGTATTTTGTTTGGTTCTAGACACCATGTTTTAGGAAGGACATCAATAACCTGGAATATCCAGAGAAGGGCAGCCAGGATGGTGAGTGACACGAATCCATGAAATGTGAGGATTAGTTGAAGTAATCAGGTAAATTTAGCATGGAAAAAAAGAAGATTCCATGGGGACATAGTAGTTATCTTCATGTATTTTAAAGGCTGTCATGTGGAGGTGGGATTGGACTTTTTATGTTTGAATCCAGATGGCAGAACTTGGAAGAATGGGTGGAAGTTGCAAAGAGGCCAATTAAAGCTTGATTTCGGGGGGAAAAAACCCAAACTCCTTCATGTTTAGGGATATTCAGAAGTGGAATACGTTGCCTTGAGAAGTGATGGTTCCCACCCTCCCTCACCTAGAGCTCTTCAAAAAGATGCTGGGTGACCACATGTCAGGGTTGGGGGTGGGGATTCCTTTGGTGTATGGGTTGGCTGATGAAATGTTTTCAAATTCTCCAATTCTGTGATTTGATAATTGAATGAGCCATAAATGAATTCCTAAAGAAACTTATGATTCAGACAGATTTACAAGTGAACTCTTTCAAAGTTTGATGAATAAATAACTCCTATGATGCATAAACTCTGCAAAAATGGGAAAATTAGCCATCTTATCAAGTTACTTCTATGAAACAAATCGGGTCTTGATAGTCAAACTAAGGAAAGATAAAACAGAAGAAAAAAATAAAAACAATACTTCTAATGAATAGACCTATAAAATACTAAACAAAATATTAGTGAATGGACTACAGTAATATATGTATGTGTATATAACATAAAAGTATAATGTATATATATACCTATATAATAAAATTTTAGCTAACATTTATATAGCACTTACTACATGCCAAGCACTATACCAAATGCTTTATAATTAGTATCTCATTTGATCTTCACAATAACCCTGGGAGGTAGGTGTTATTATTTTTCCTATTTTACAGATGAGGAAACTAAGACAGAGGTTAAGTGACTTACCCTAAGTCACACAGCTAGTAAATGTCTGAAGCTGGACTTGAACTCAGGTCTTTCTGACTCCAGGCCTAGTGCTCTATCCATTAAACAACCTAACTGCTCTCTTTCTTTCTCTCTCTCTCTCTCTCTTTCTCTCTCTCTCCTCTCTGGTGTAGTTTGTTTGATTCTGGGCACTATGTATTGATATGATATATGAATTGATATGATATGTAAATATATAATGAAAGTATATTATTGTGTATATGCATTTGTATGTATATATGCATATATGGAGAAAGAAAGAAAGAGACAGAAAAGGAGAATGAGAGAATTTTGAAAATCAGGGCATACTTCATTCATTTCCATTCTTCTGGGCCTTCTTGTTTTTCTTAAAGATTATGGCTTAGATATCTTGGGGTAAAACATATCTGGGACTGGAATACGCACACAGACACAGAATATATCAATACAAAAACCATCGGACCATAAAAGTATGACTTAAATAACATTCTCTATGAATATGAAGTGGAGGTGATGAATAGATTTAAAGGATTAGATCTGGTAGATAGAGTGTCTGAAAACTATGGAAAGAGGTTCACAATATTATACAGGAAGCAGCAACAAAAGCATTCCAAAGAAAAAGAATGGCAAGAAAGTAAAATGGCAGTCTGATGAAGCTTTACTGAGGAAAACTGAGGAAAAAAGGAAAGAGAAAAATAAAGGAGAAAGGGAAAGATATACCCACCGAATGCACAGTTCCAGAGAATAGTAAGGGGAGATAAGAAGTTGTTTTTTTTTTTTTCAAATGAGCTGGGCAAAAAAACAGAAGGGAAAAATAGGATGGGAAAACAAGTTATCTTCAAGAAAATTAGAGATATCAAGGGAAAGTTTCATGCAAAAAACAAAAATAGTCGGGATTTAATAGAAGCAGAAGAGATTAAGAAGAGGTGGCAAGAATACACAAAAGAAGTGTAAAAGAAGAGTCTTAACATCACCAATAACCATGATGATGTGGTCACTGATCTAGTACCAGACATCCTGGAGAATGAAGTCAAGTGGGCCTTAGGAAACTTTGCTAACAATAAGGCTAGCAGAGGTGACACAATTTCACTTCAGCTATTTAAAATCCCATAAGATGATGCTGTTAAAGTGCTGCACTCAATATGCCAGCAAATTTGGAAAACTCAACAGTAGCCATTGGACTGGAAAAGATCAGTTTACAATCCAGTCTTTAAAAAGGACAATGCCAAAGCATATTCTAATTATTGAACAATTGTGCTCTCACATAACAGCAAGGTTATGCTTAAAATTCTGCAAGCTGGGCTTTAGCGATCTGTGAACAGAGAATTACCAGAGGTGCAAATTGGTTTTCAAAGAGGCAGAGGAACTAGAGACCAAATTGCCAGCGTTTGTTGGATTATGGAAAAAGCAAGGGAGTTCCAGGAAAAAAAAAAGTACTTCTGCTTCATTGACTACACTAAATCTTTGACTGTTGGTCACAACAAAAAGAGCAAATTCTTAAAGAGACAGGAGCATCAGATCATCTTACTTACTTACTCCTGAGGAACCTGTATGTGGGCCAAGAAGCAATAGTTAGAACCAAACAGGCAACAACTGATGGGTTTAAAATTGGAGAAGGAGTACCACCAGGCTGTATATTGTCACCTTATTTATTTAACTCCTATGCAGAGTACATCATACAAAGTGCCATGGTGGATGAATCAAAACCTGGAATTAAGGTTGTTGGAAGAAATATCAATAATCTCAGACATGCAGACAATACCACTGTGATGGCAGAAAGTGAAGAGGAATTAAGAAGCTTCTTGATGGAGGTGAAAGAGGAGAGTGTAAAAGCTAACTTGAAGCTTGACATAAAACAACTAAGATCTTGACAACCGGTCCCATTACTTCCTGGCAAATAGAGGGAGAAGAAATGGAATCAGATTTTATATTCTTGGGCTCAAAGATCACTCTAGATGGTGACTGCAGCCATGAAATTAAAAGACACTTGCTCCTTGGAGTGAAAGTTATGGCAAATCTAGACAGGATACTAAAAAGCAGAGACATTTTGCCAACAAAGGTCATACGGTTAAAACTATGTTTTTTCCAGTAGCAATGTATGGCTGTGAGAGTTGGGCTACTCCATCCTTTCATCCCAACTCTAGGTTGTACATGGCTGCTTATACTATTTGAATAAGTGGGAGGGTCACCAACTACAATCCTTCTGGGAAGATGGTAACCATGGAGCCTTATCATTTCCTCTGCTTTAGTGTTTTAATATTCACCAGCTCTTAGCCTCTGTGTCTAAAATGGCAGCTTCAGTTTCTTTGATTGCAAAAAGAGAGGTTTGGATTAAATTGTCTGTTCCCTTGCGGTTCTAACTATCTATGGAGATCTGAACTTATAAGGATCTCTCCTAATTTTTGAGAATAGCACAGTGTTTTAGAGATGGGACCGGCCTTATGTTTTCCTTGGTATAGGGAAGTAATTTCCAAAGATTGTGCCAGGGCCCCATGGAGAGCAATGACCTGACCCAACATGGCCATGTCCTGACTGTCAGATATGTGTGATCAACTAATGGGAGAGTAGAAAGAATCATATTGCCTCGTTCTCCCTGAAATAGCCAATCTTGGGGCTTGTCGTCAGCAGAATCACACCTACCCTTATCATTCAATGCTCCTCTCCATGGTACACAAAACCACTTCCACTTCTGAGCCAAGCATTATAACTTAACTATTCCCAGATACTCATGGCAATGGGTATTTAGGTGTCATTAGGTCGATTTTGCCATTACCACCCTTACATACATTTACATACAAATCCAATGAACATGCCTATCCCTATCCCTTCCCATGCATATTACCTTATAGCTATGGCAGATACCCCTCCGAACAGGGGCCCTGTATTTCATAGGAATGACCAGTAACTAAGAGCTCTACTTCTTCCCTTTCTGTTTTGGGTGGAACAAACTGAGACACACAGGAAAAGCAGGTTATGACAGATTTCAAATCTCATTACATTATCTTTCCCTAAACCCACACCTCTTCCAGACTCCCTGATTTTTGTCAAGGGCCTTTGTCAGAACCTTGGTGTTATTTTCAGCTCTTCATTATCACTTACCCACAAATCCAACGAGTGGCAAAAGCTTGCTGATTCTACCACTATATCTCTTCCATCTGTCCTTTTCTGTCTACTCACACAGCCATTACCCTAGATCAAAATCTTGCTACCTTTCATCTGGACTAACGCAATAGCCACCTAATTGGTCTCCCTGCCTCAAACTCATCCCTCTTCAGTATTAATGGATGAAGAAAAAGATTTGAACCCAGGTCTTGCTAGTCTGCTTCTCCACTATACCACACAGTCTCTTGAGCAGGTATTATTGGCTCCATTTTATTAATGAGGAAATAGAAGTTCAGAGAGGTTTGAGATATGTCTTAACCCAGGAACATAGCTGTTGTCAGAGCCAGAATTTTAACCCTGGGGTCTTCTCTTTGGGTACAGAACTCTTTCAATTATACTCTACTGTCTCTCTATGCAGTCTTTCTATAAATGGCATGTTCAGTGTTTCTGTATCCATCTGCCTTGAGGTCTATAATATGAATTCCATCCTTTCCTGGACATTTTACCCTATGCCATTTAACATCTGTACTCCCTTTGTTCCACATCCCCAGGTCAAATCTAGTAAACATTTATTGCTAAGTAAATTATTTATTTATAATAATGTAATATAATAATAAATCAATTTATTGATTAATAAGCATTATGAGTAAGGATCTGTGCAAGCATGCAAAAATAAAACAAATAAAACAGTTCTTGCCTTTGAGAAGCATGGGGAAGAGGTTATAACATGTAAACAGAAACATTTATACATGTTTACTTGCAATTGGAGAAAATACTGTCAATCAGGGGACCAGGAAAGAAAAGAAGCTGCTCATGAGCATTAAAAGAAGCTAGGAATTCTAAAACGTAAAAGTAAGAATGGCATGCCTTCCAGGTAAGTGTGATAATCTGGGCAAAGATATGGAAACAGGATGTTGAGGTGGGGAAACAACAAGTGGGTCCTCATTGTTTAAATTTCCAGAATATTTCTTTGATCAAAAAATCCAACACAGAAAGCCAGCCCCAATGGGTCGTTGCATTGTATGTAAAGTTCTGCTTGAGTGAAATGACACTATGGCTCATTGTGTAAAAGCCATATTTCTGGATATTATAGATAGATATTATTGGAGGAAACAGAACTTATAAAGTGACTTTCTCAAGTTAGCTGGGCAAAATGAAAAGAATGATGCACTAAACTAAAAAGGATGATTTCAAGAATTTAAACCAACAACAGCGACAATGATGAAAATGCAAACCTGTGAGTCAGTGAAATTCTGAGGCGTAGAGTTATAACTTGTTGGCTGGTGGTGAAATCAGGAGAACATGAATGGCTATTAAAGCAAATGAGATCCAACAAGGAAGGTTAGCAAAAAAGAAACAGCAACAAGTGTGGAAAAGAACATCCTCCAAAACTTCTAAATATACTTTTAAAAGTTCCCAACCCACTATACATGGCAAAGAAGTGTTATGTCCACCCTTACACCTTCAAGAAGGGAAGGATACTCTGCATTCTTCCCATAACTCAAAAGGGACACCATTTGCTTCAGTAGGGAAGCAAGAAGGCAGTAGCTCCAGATAATAATCCTGATGAAGGCATTGCTCTCTCTACCATTCTGAGAATGTCTATATGCAGCAGATAAAATCAGGGAAAGCCCAGACTCCTGAGCAAATGTTGTACTGCCTCATTGTGCCGTAACAATTGAGCTATGTGTTTTGTAATGAAGAAGAGTGAAAGACTTCTATTTGGATCAGTGTAGCTCTAGAGTGTCTAGTTAACTGGGTAAATTTCCACATGTCTGTGTTTGTGTTCTGTGCTATGTGTCTCCAGGGAATATCTTGTGTTTTAGGCTGTACTTTAAATTACATGAGGTCTCAAAGAATTAATGAAGGAAATGAATGAAGGAAGGGAAAAGCATTTATTAAGCAATTATTACATGCAAGGCATTGTACTAAGTGCTAAGGATACAAACAGCAAAATGACAGTCCCTGTTCTCAAGGACTTCATGTTCTAATGAGCAAGACAGTGGCACTCCTACGCAAGCTAGGTGGTGCAGTAGATAGAGTGCCAGGCCTGGCATCAGGAAGACTCATCTTTGTGAGTTCAAATCCAACTCAGATACTTACTAGCTGTGTGACCCTGAGTAAATCATTTAACCCTATTTGCTTCAGTTTTCTCATCTGTAAAATGAGCTGGAGAAGGAAATAGCAAACCCCTCCAGTATCTTTGCCAAGAAGACACCAAAAATGCAGTTATGGAAGAATCAGACATGACTGAAAAATGACTGAACAACTTCATTTCTGTGCTAAAAAGTCACTGACAGCTACATTTTTCATGACACCTTCAGAGGCCTTCTTAATTCTCTTGGGTATGCCCATGCTTGAAGTCCTGAAAATCTTGTAGGTGATCAGTCATTACTTATATACAAAATGGGATTGTTTTTTCTTTTGTATAACCAAAGGGTCTCTAGAAGTTAGGAAAGTCTTAAAAGGTAGAGAGACTGGTTTCTGAAAAGCTATGTGTATGGTCTGGCTACAACTATTCTCTAATTGGCCATAGGGAATAACTTCCTTCCAGCAAGGGTTGTAAAGACCTGGAATGTGTTACTGAGTGGCAGAATCACTTTCCATGAAAATACTAGATTGATACCATCTGTATGTGATGACTCAAGTTCAGTCTGGAGGCACAGACTAGGAAAATCACTCTAGGTCCTTTCCAAGTGAGTGATTCTCTCTCTCTCTCTCTCTCTCTCTCTCTCTCCCTCAGAATTAATACCATTAAACATTGGGAGAATGCTACTGGGATGTTTTAGAATTATCTTCTCTAGGAAGTGTTGGGAAGGAAAAAGATTCCCAAAATAAGATAGATCAGTGGACAGAAACTGATGGTATATATATAAAAAATGTCACACAGGCTTATTTGTTTTTAATTTTTCCTGGGCTAGTTACTACTGATATGCCTTTTCCTTCATGCTTGTAAGAGAGCTAGCGACCATCACAATCACACCATCCATGAGAAAGTCAAGAATAAGCACCTAGTACAATCTAATTTTTCCCTATTCATGAGAATCAAGTCAGTCAGAGTAGCTTTGCTCCCTCTTTCCCTTAACCTTCCATATGACCTACCTAACCTCTCCCCAGCCTATCAGAAGGAATAATGGGAAGGAAGAAACCAGCTTCTGGAAGAGAATATTAGAATTGGTAGAAGGGATTTTAGAGGTCATAATTAACATGTGTTATGGGACTATGTGTCAAATCAGGAATAAATGACCCCAAATTATGACAATGGTCCTAAATATTTGACGCCAGAGGAGGAAGTAATTAGGATAGATCAGTGGAATTCAGATTTTCACGGATTAATAAACTAAAAAGTCTGTGTTAATTAAGAAACTTTATCGACTCTAATAAACACATGCACACATGCACAGAGATTCATACACTCAGAAAGACTCTTGTATAGACCCATACTCATTCGTTTGTACCTATTGCAGATTGCAAATCATAGCCAAATGACTGGTTTGATTCTTACGGAGCTGGCAGTCATTCAGCCTTTTCGTATGAACTATAAGTGAGCCAAGTCATTGTACTAGGGCAGCTGTTTTTTGCTTTTGTTTCATTTTGTTTTGAACCCGAGTACTGGGATTTGTGTTTATCTCTATTAAATCTCTCCTTGCAATTTTGACTATCTTATCCCAGGCTGTTGATATTTTAGATATGCATGCATTCATTCATCCTACTCTGTTCCAGATACTGTGGTAGGCACTGGGAATACAAACACCAAACCAGGACAGTATGGGGGGAAGACAATGTATAGAAAGAAAATTAAATATAAAATTTATACAAAATAATAATGATGATCATGATAGCTAACATTTGTGTAGCATCTCCTATGTGCCTGGAACTGTGATAAATGCTTTACAGATATCTCATTTGATCTTCACAACAACCCTCTGAAGTAGGTGCTAAGTAGATACAGATTAATTTCTGTGGGGAGGGTACAGCAACTGGGGATATTGGGATAGGCTTTCTCTAAGAAATGATACCTGATGAGTTTTGAACGAATCCAGGGATCCCATAAGGTATTGATGAGGAAGAATTTTATTTTAAGTATGAAAAACTGCTTCTAGCCTTGGAGAGGGGAGATGCATTGCCATTTACAGGGAACAACAAGAAAGCAGGGCACAGCTAGGTGACGCAATGAATAGAGTGCTGTGGCTGGAATCAGGAAGACTCATTTTTATGAGTTCAAATCTAACCTCAGACACTTACTAGCTTGGTGACTCTGGGTAAGTCACTTCACTCTGTTTGCCACAGTTTCCTCATCTGTAAAATGAACCGGAGAAGGAAATGGCAAACCACTCCAGTATCTTTGTCAAGGAAACCTCAAATGAGGTCACAAAGAGTTGGACATGACTGAAAGAACTAAGTAACAAAAGCAAGAAAGCCAGTTTGGCTAGAACACGGTGTTCATGTAGGCAAATGATAGACAATGAGCCTTGAAAGATAGGCTGGAACTCATTTGTGAAGGGCTTTAAAAACTGAAGAAAGGAGTTTATGTTTTATTTTAGAGGCAAGAGGGAGGGACCAGAGCTTCTGGAGCAGAGGATTGATGTAGTCAGACCTGTGTTTTAGGAATATCAGTTTGGTAGCTATGTGGAGGATGGATTGGAGAGGAGACAGATAATGCAGAGAAAGCAATTAGGAGGAAATAGGTGAGAGATAATAAAGGCTTCAACCAGGGTGGCGGTAAATCATACTGTGCAAAATGCCAGCTGTTCTTCTGGGTTTTGTAACATCTGAAAATTTGATCATCAAGCCCTCCGAATCACTGACAAAATGATGAACAGAAGAGGGTAGAACCCTGTGGCATGCGAGGCTTTCCTCTAGATGGATGTCAATCTATTAATCAACATTTTGTATGTCTAGCTCTTCAACCAGATATAATTCCATCTGACCATACCTTCATTTATTTATTTTATCCACAAAGCTATCTGAGAGATTTTGGTATATACAGAGCTGAAATTCAGATACATTATGTAACAAAACAACAACAACTAGCATTTATATCATACCTACTATGAGCCAGACACTGTGTTAAGTGCTTTACAGATATTATCTCATTTTAAGTACAATATTTTCCTAATCTAGCAGTCTACCAATATGTTTGCCACATTTGACCAATGTTTTCTTTTCTATGTGCATATTAACTGTTTATTTAATAATTTGTATAGTTTTGCCTGAGATTGACAGCAAACTCACTAGCCTCTAAATGAATATTTGTCTACAAAATCATGCTTATCATTCAATTGAACTTTCTGGAGTCTGTTTTTTTTTTTTAATTTAAGGATCATTCCAACTATGCCCAAGACTCTTTCTCTCTTTCACCTATCGTGAAACCTAAGGTAACATGATCACTTTATCTCAAGTTTAACATTTCTCATGTTAATGGGAAATCCCTATTTCTCCCTAATCATTCCTTTTTAATTGAACAGAATTAAGTCCAGAGCCATGGTTCCCTTTGTTTTCTTCTTTTCCTTTAGGGAAATGAAATTGTCAGCTAAGCCCATGAAGAATTTACTTCAGCAGAATGATACTTCTAACAGATATAAATAATTTAACTTCCTCTTCGTCACTATGTTTGTTTGTGACAAAGTTGTGATGTACATTAAGAAAGTATCATATATATCCTTCATCTAGTCAAGAGTTCTGTGTCCTAAATCTGCAATGATAAATAGGACCATGGGATTTTAAAGCTCAAAAGGATTTTACGTTTACAACCCTTTTTATACATATCTGAAAACTATGGTTCAGAAAGATAAAATGACGTGTACAATATCACATAGCTAATTAGTGGGAAGGACTAAGATCAGAAGCCATGTTCTTTGACATGGTGTCCAGTAGGCTATCACTTCCAGATTTATGGATTGTACAAAAAATTCACTAGCATTTTATTTCCCATGCTGACTTTCTAGTACAGACAGTTCTCACTTTATGTAAGTGAATGGTTCTGCAGACCTGTACATAAAGTGATTTTTATGTAATGAGAATTTGTCTTCTCTCCACCCACTTTACTTAGCTCATATACAAAACAATATATTTATGCAACTCATAAAATGTACAAAAATGAAGACATTAAGTACTGTATCATGATAATAAACAGAATTATGAACTGAAAGGTAGCAATAATGATAAAGTATGCATAGTACTATATAATAAAGTTATATATAACTTTTATATTGCAGTATGTTGCCCCTTTCCCACCCACTGCACCTGGCCTTTATCACTGGTGGTTGACTTCACAGCTTTTTTCATGAATCTATGGAGAGATTTTTGGACAGTGGTTCTTTTTTCCCTCATAGATCTGATGATAGCAAGCAATATTCTCCTCATCTAGTCTTTGAACTTTTAAAAATCTTGAAGTATTTGGATCCATCTTTTCAATACAAGAAAAAATTCACTCAAATGAGTGAATGCTTCTGACAACTGTTCTGTTGTGAACCCTTTTGGTTCAGCCTTGAGTTCCAAACCTTCTCTTTCTTCTGCAATCTTTGCAGCTAGCATCTCAGTCAGATCTTCATGGGACAGTTCTTCTCCAGGAGACTCAACCAACTC